>NW_028174500.1:2500-14485 GCF_963971535.1 Notolepis coatsorum | reverse complement strand
GTGTCTTGATGGCCCTGTATTTATAGCAGGCCTGGGTCCAGCTGATGACATCACAGCTAGTGACATCATAACAGGTTTTCCTCCAATCCACAGTTAGTTTTCAGTTTGAAAATGTAGCCATGGCTTTTCGCTAACTGCCCTGCTGAAGACAGTATTTCTTTCCAACAAATGTTAAGACTAAATCATTGTTACTATTACATTTACTACACATGATATATGAATATTAAGGTACTTCTCTCAAAGACACACATTTCAACATAACACATTACTTGTTTTTGTCCCAGAGAGTAAACCACTAAACTGACATTCACATGAGTTTTTTCCAATTCTGTGTATTTATACGGCATTTCTATTATTTGACTTATTCAACTTGTTAACCTAGATTCATTAAAGTCTTAAACCATGACCTTTCTAAATAAGTATATTTATTTAACACTCGTATTAGCTATTTGAAAATGATCGTCCTTAATCCTGTACATTTGGCTATATACCACTCCAAGTTTACTATCAAAAGTGTTTCCCCTGGTTAAACACATCATTTCAGTGATAATTGTAGTTTAATCTGGTTTTAAATTGAATATAGAAAAATACATTTCTAATGTGTCCTAATTACTAAACATTATCTCTGTGCCCCAGCAGAAGTTTGAGCTTTTCACACCTCTGAGAGAAACAGCCGATGAGCCTGCTTGTATGCAAATGCTTTGGTCTCCCTTTTACAGTTACTCACAGCATTTTCTGATTACTTGCATTAGTTACAGAATTAGTTATTCTTAAAAGATATATACTTTATCCCACATAATACTTTGAAGATGTAATGCTTTAAGTTACTTTTTTTTAAAGGCTTGATTCAACCAGAAGCTTATTTCATGATTATATTTTAAGTGATTTTCAAGAGCAGCCTACCTGCTCACACAACACTGTGTTGATTTAGCTGTTTATCACATATACATGTGATTTGAATGTTAACACCGTCATTGGCCGAATCATTGTTTGGGTCTTCGGTGAATCATGTCCCTGTAAAAATACATTTAAAACATTTTCCATCATAGAATATGCATCCTTAGTAATAACACTTGGTCTTGTTCACACAGCTGGGACCCTTTTTGGGTCTCAGCCACCATATCTTAATTTCACATCCAGGCCTGAAACTCCTCACTGGCCTGACAGCTGGTCTCTTTGTTGGCAAAGTCTTTGAGGCTCCTCGGCGTGTGAACTTTTACTCAAGAAATTAAAATAGCCTACTGTTCTAAATTTAGTTGCTTAGGTCACCAAACTTTTATCATTATCTTCCCATTGTCTCTGTAGACACAGCTGCTTGCATGGCCACAGACAACTGGTCCCCCTTTAATGTTTTCCTAGTTAAGGTCACTAGAGGATTCTCTCTAAATGGCTCCTCCTGAATTCCAAATTGGGAGTTAATAGTTATTAAGAATATGTATAATTTAACAGCAAATTATACTACACTTCCTTTCTTCTCTCTCTCTCTGTCTGTCTGTCGCTTTCTCTCTCTCTTATTCTCTCATTTTCTCTCTCCTCTCTCTCTCTCTCTCTCTCTCTCTCTCTCTCTCTCTCTCTCTCTCTCTCTCTCTCTCTCTCTCTCTCTCTCTCTCCTCTGTCTTTGTCATTCTCTCTTTCTATCATTAAAGCAAACCGTCTTGTTGTTTTTGTTAACTTAACCTGAACTCTTAGCGGACATTTTATCTCATCACCTCCTCCACCCTTCCCTTTTCTGTCCTGCAGCAGAGACCAATCATGAGTTGGGGGCGGGGTCTCCACCTCCAGAGTCGTCCACTCCCAGCCCGCGGAGGGCGGGGCCCGGGGAGCACGACCTGCTGACGTGCGGCCAGTGCCAGACCAACTTCCGCTGGGCGACATCCCTGGTCTTCATTGAGCCCAAGCGCCGTCTGTGCCGAGGGCCTGGCGTGGCCCCAGGCTCCTTCTCCAAGCCCGGGAAGAGCGGCGGGGGCACCGTGGGCATCTCGGCCAGGGTCAGGCCGCTGGAGGCGGGCAGAGGGGGCGTGCCCGTGGAGGTGGGCGTCAGGTGAGCCCCAGGGGAAGAGGAGGAGAGGACGAGCAGAGGAGGATGACGCCCGCCAAAGGATCTGCCCCAAGCAGGAGAGAGGAGGTGAGGGGGAGCCTGTGTGTGTGAGAGAGAGAGAGAGAGAGAGAGAGAGAGAGAGAGAGAGAGAGAGAGAGAGAGAGAGAGAGAGAGAGAGAGAGAGAGAGAGAGAGAGAGAGAGAGAGAGAGAGAGAGAGAGAGAGAGAGAGAGAGAGAGAGAGAGAGAGAGAGAGAGTGTGTGTGTGGTGGGGGGTTGATGTTAGAAGTATAGAGAGCTTAGCTGCTCAATTATAAACACATACACAAACACACATAGTACTATTTTTTATATTTTATACCCAGTTTAATCACCTGTACTTTGTATACTACTATTGCACTTTACTGTTACATTTGCATTCTGGTTAAATGGTAAATGGCTGCATTTATATAGTGCTTTTATCCAAAGCGCTTTACAATTTGTTCCACACATTTGACCCATTCACTCACACATTCACACACCGACGGTGGAGGCAACCATGCAAGGAGCCAACCTGCTCATCAGGAGCAATTAGGGGTTAAGTCAAGTGTCTTGCTCAAGGACACTTCGACATGCTGCCCGGGAAGAATTGAACCGGGAACCTCCGTATGACCAGACGACTGTTCTACCTCTCGAGCCACTGTACTGTACAGCCCTGTTGGTTGGATGCCAAACTTCTTCAAACTTGTTGTTGTACTGTACTTGTGACAATACATTTGAATCTAATTTAATCCAATATAGACACACAGTCACACACACACACACACACAAACACACGTACGCACGTGGACACACACACACGTACGCACACACACGCGTACGCACGCACACACACACACGTACGCACACGTACACACACACACACACGCACGCACGCACACACACACACACACACACACACACACACACACACACACACACACACACACACACACACACACACACACACACACACACACACCTACACACACACACACACACACACACACACACACACACACACACACACACACACACACACACTCACACACACACACACACACACACACACACACACACACACACACACACACACACACACACACACACACACACACACACACACACACACACACACACACACACACACACACACACACACACACACACACACACACACACACACACACACACACACACACACACACACACACACACACCTGTCCCAGACAGATAGCTCTCTTTAAAGCATCCCAGCTGCTTTTTATTTTGACAGTGGCCTTCAGGAGGGATTAATGCAGACAGGGATGATTTCATTAAGAGTGACTGAGAGCTCTGAGTGAAGAACACACACACATACACACACACACACACACACACACACACACACACACACACACACACACACACACACACACACACACACACACACACACACACACACACACACACACACACACACACACACACACACGCCTGAAGGACTCCTTCAAAAGACGAGGAAGGTGACAAAGTAGAGTGAGAGTGTGTTGTTTTTTGTGTGCATGAGTGTGCGTTTGTGTGCGCTGTGTTTTGTGTGCATGTACTGTATGAATGTGATGTCTCAGTCACTTTGTGTGCACGCTCACACACACGCGCGCACACACACACACACACACACACACGCACACGCACGCACGCACACACACACACACACACACACATTTACATCTGTGTGTTCATAAGGAAATCCTACAGCATTAAAAAAAAAAAAAAGGTGAAGAAAGCTGATTAATATTCATCATTCTGCAGTGAGGAGAAGGGGATTAACACAGGAGGAGCTGGGGGCCATTTATCTGACTATAGAGGAGGAGACTGATGGAGCTACAGGGGAGCATGTTCAAAGTTATCAGAGTCACCACACACACCCACACACACGCACGCACGCACGCACACACACACACACACACACACACACACACACACACACACACACACACACACACACACACACACACACACACACACACACACACACACACACACACACACACACACACACACACACACACACACACACACACACACACACACACACACACACACACACACACACACACTCAGGAGGACTAGTTTGGGTTAAACCAGATTAGGTCGGCTATGATTGACTAGGACTTGACAGAAAGGCAGACTAGGGATTACAGTTTTTCTCAATTGCTTTGGTGCATTTCTCTGATCAGAATTAAAGTTCTCATAACTGTTAGTGCATTTCTCAAAACAATTAGTACAAATAGCAAAACCTAGTTGATAACCTGCAGAAGCTTGTCACTTGCTCAAAATAGATAGTTCATTCCTCAAAAGCAAGTATTCATGTCAATGAAAGTGTCACTGTCATCAAAATGAAAAGTCCTGACACCATTGTTTATGAACAAGATAGTCAAATGGCTTTGTCATGTTTTCATTATGACAGATCACTCTGTAAGTGTTTTCCAATGCAAAAAAGTAAGATATTGGTGACACTACCTGAAAATGCTCAAGACAGCACTATACACTATTTGCACAGCCATTTTAAATCTACAGTTACACATTACTGTACACACTGTACACATTGTAATATTCCCCCCTTGTTGGTCTGGGACATCAATGGTTGCTCTCTGTCCAATGGGATTTCTTCCACGCGTCTACCTTTTGCCAGATTGAAACCCGCCTCATCAACGTATAATGTGTGCAGCGGTTCCCTGGTACACGCTTTATCCCAGAAGAGAGAGATAAAAGCTATAAACTTTTCCTGTCTAACATAATGCATTTTGGACAACATATTGTACAGTATGAACTGTCATGTAAGTGTACTGCATGGCACTACACAAAGTAACCAGTTTACAGCACTGAACATTAGAGTATGCATAGAACACATTTTGTTTTACTTGTGCATACTGGTGGCAGATCTCCTTCACTCTGTTCCAGTCAAATGGCTACTCATTTGTCAATTGTACTACAATTGTTTCATGCACATTTAATTTCCACTGAGCACTCTGTCAATTGTAGCGATTGAAACGGATTCAATATTCCCAAAGATGTTGTCATCCTCTATAACAGCGCTTTGTATCTCTGCAAACCTTATGGCATTGTTTGCAATCACCATTGCACAAATGTCTTCCTCTTAAAAAGGGGCCCTCTTCCACCTCTGCGAGGTTGTCTTGCAATCCTATGTGGTGCAGAGTAAAATTACAGTAATGTACAGCAAACATGAGATATACTGCTTTACAGTAACCCATATTACTGTAGTGTACAATAACAGTGCTTCCCACTTGTAAAATAATGCAGTACAGTACCATACTGTAAATATGGCAAATATTTACTGTAACACTACTGTACACTACAATACAGTCAATCTGTGCTGCAGTAAAGCTGTCTAAATGTAAAATGTAAAAAGTGACAAGTTCTTGTCCCACTGCAAGCTTCATGTATGACACAATGGCAGTAGTGCAGTGCAGATTGTTTAGTGCTGAATTACTGTCCAATATACACACCTGCTCTCCCGACGAAATGTTTGAATACAGTCATTTAATTTACAGTGGTTCTCTCAACATTTGGCTGCACCCTTTGACCAGCCTCAGCCATTGTGAGGCCGTGATTGATAGATTTTGACAACTAGTTCAACATTTTTGTATGTAATGACTCAATCAATGAAATGAGGACTATTAGTTTTATAGGGAATGACTATTCAGCAGTCATAAGTATAGTTAATTTTGACTGACATGACATAAGCAAATGATAATGTTATAAAACAGCAGATAATTGTATGAAAGCAATTGATGCATGTCCAAAAGCATTTGTAATTTGTTCGGAGGAATGAGAAACTGCTACTATGATGTGCACAAATGACAAAATGTTGTGGAGGTTGAACTAACAGTTATGAGAACTTTAATTCTGATCAGAGAAATGCACCAAAGCAATTGAGAAAAACTGTATTAGAGTCATTAAAACCATTTAGTAAAATGATGAAAGTAGTTAGAGTTGATATAGGATACAGACTGTAGGTATAACCATGCAATTATCCCCTTCTGCTATCTGTGACAGTATTCTGCAGAGGCACCATCGCTGCATCCTGCCTTAGTGCCGCCCAGGATGCTTGTGATTGGCTTAGCGCTGCCCAGGATGCTTGTGATTGGTTTAAAGAAATACAAACAAGCCAGCATGTTCTTCTCCCCTATACCGGCATGGTAACAGGTTCAGCCAGACCTCTCTGCGGTGCTGGCACAGCGCTATCATAGTGTGGAGAGAGGTCTGGCTACACAGCGCTAACGTAGTGTGGAGAGAGGTCTGGCTACACAGCACTAACGTAATGTGGAGAGAGGTCTGGCTACACAGCGCTAACATAGTGTGGAGAGAGGTCTGGCTACACAGCACTAACATAGTGTGGAGAGAGGTCTGGCTACACAGCGCTAACGTAGTGTGGAGAGAGGTCTGGCTACACAGCGCTAACGTAGTGTGGAGAGAGGTCTTGCTACACAGCACTAACATAGTGTGGAGAGAGGTCTGGCTACACAGCACTAACGTAATGTGGAGAGAGGTCTGGCTACACAGCGCTAACGTAGTGTGGAGAGAGGTCTGGCTACACAGCAGTAACGTAATGTGGAGAGAGGTCTGGCTACACAGCACTAACATAGTGTGGAGAGAGGTCTGGCTACACAGCACTAACATAGTGTGGAGAGAGGTCTGGCTACACAGCACTAACGTAATGTGGAGAGAGGTCTGGCTACACAGCGCTAACGTAGTGTGGAGAGAGGTCTGGCTACACAGCACTAACGTAATGTGGAGAGAGGTCTGGCTACACAGCACTAACATAGTGTGGAGAGAGGTCTGGCTACACAGCGCTAACGTAGTGTGGAGAGAGGTCTGGCTACACAGCGCTAACGTAGTGTGGAGAGAGGTCTGGCTACACAGCGCTAACGTAGTGTGGAGAGAGGTCTGGCTACACAGCGCTAACGTAATGTGGAGAGAGGTCTGGCTACACAGCGCTAACGTAGTGTGGAGAGAGGTCTCGCTACACAGCGCTAACGTAGTGTGGAGAGAGGTCTGGCTACACAGCACTAACGTAATGTGGAGAGAGGTCTGGCTACACAGCACTAACGTAGTGTGGAGAGAGGTCTGGCTACACAGCGCTAACGTAGTGTGGAGAGAGGTCTGGCTACACAGCGCTAACGTAGTGTGGAGAGAGGTCTGGCTACACAGCACTAACGTAATGTGGAGAGAGGTCTGGCTACACAGCAGTATCATAGTGTGGAGAGAGGTCTGGCTACACAGCACTAACGTAGTGCGGAGAGAGGTCTGGCTACACAGCGCTAACGTAGTGCGGAGAGAGGTCTGGCTACACAGCGCTAACGTAGTGTGGAGAGAGGTCTGGCTACACAGCGCTAACATAGTGTGGAGAGAGGTCTGGCTACACAGCGCTAACGTAGTGTGGAGAGAGGTCTGGCTACACAGCGCTAACATAGTGTGGAGAGAGGTCTGGCTACACAGCACTAACGTAATGTGGAGAGAGGTCTGGCTACACAGCGCTAACATAGTGTGGAGAGAGGTCTGGCTACACAGCGCTAACGTAGTGTGGAGAGAGGTCTGGCTACACAGCGCTAACGTAGTGTGGAGAGAGGTCTGGCTACACAGCACTAACGTAGTGTGGAGAGAGGTCTGGCTACACAGCACTAACGTAGTGTGGAGAGAGGTCTGGCTACACAGCGCTAACGTAGTGTGGAGAGAGGTCTGGCTACACAGCACTAACGTAATGTGGAGAGAGGTCTGGCTACACAGCGCTAACGTAGTGTGGAGAGAGGTCTGGCTACACAGCAGTAACGTAGTGTGGAGAGAGGTCTGGCTACACAGCGCTAATGTAATGTGGAGAGAGGTCTGGCTACACAGCGCTAACGTAATGTGGAGAGAGGTCTGGCTACACAGCGCTAATGTAGTGCGGAGAGAGGTCTGGCTACACAGCGCTAACGTAGTGTGGAGAGAGGTCTGGCTACACAGCACTAACGTAGTGTGGAGAGAGGTCTCGCTACACAGCGCTAACGTAGTGTGGAGAGAGGTCTGGCTACACAGCGCTAATGTAGTGCAGAGAGAGGTCTGGCTACACAGCGCTAACATAGTGTGGAGAGAGGTCTGGCTACACAGCGCTAACGTAGTGTGGAGAGAGGTCTGGCTACACAGCGCTAACGTAGTGTGGAGAGAGGTCTGGCTACACAGCGCTAACGTAGTGCGGAGAGAGGTCTGGCTACACAGCGCTAACGTAGTGTGGAGAGAGGTCTGGCTACACAGCGCTAACGTAGTGTGGAGAGAGGTCTGGCTACACAGCGCTAACGTAGTGTGGAGAGAGGTCTGGCTACACAGCACTAACGTAATGTGGAGAGAGGTCTGGCTACACAGCGCTAACGTAGTGTGGAGAGAGGTCTGGCTACACAGCACTAACGTAATGTGGAGAGAGGTCTGGCTACACAGCACTAACGTAATGTGGAGAGAGGTCTGGCTACACAGCGCTAACGTAGTGTGGAGAGAGGTCTGGCTACACAGCGCTAACATAGTGTGGAGAGAGGTCTGGCTACACAGCACTAACGTAGTGCGGAGAGAGGTCTGGCTACACAGCGCTAACGTAGTGTGGAGAGAGGTCTGGCTACACAGCACTAACGTAATGTGGAGAGAGGTCTGGCTACACAGCGCTAACGTAGTGTGGAGAGAGGTCTGGCTACACAGCGCTAACGTAGTGTGGAGAGAGGTCTGGCTACACAGCACTAACGTAGTGCGGAGAGAGGTCTGGCTACACAGCGCTAACGTAGTGTGGAGAGAGGTCTGGCTACACAGCGCTAACATAGTGTGGAGAGAGGTCTGGCTACACAGCGCTAACGTAGTGCGGAGAGAGGTCTGGCTACACAGCACTAACGTAGTGTGGAGAGAGGTCTGGCTACACAGCGCTAACGTAGTGTGGAGAGAGGTCTGGCTACACAGCGCTAACGTAGTGTGGAGAGAGGTCTGGCTACACAGCGCTAACGTAGTGTGGAGAGAGGTCTGGCTACACAGCGCTAACATAGTGTGGAGAGAGGTCTGGCTACACAGCGCTAACATAGTGTGGAGAGAGGTCTGGCTACACAGCACTAACGTAGTGCGGAGAGAGGTCTGGCTACACAGCGCTAACGTAGTGTGGAGAGAGGTCTGGCTACACAGCAGTAACGTAGTGTGGAGAGAGGTCTGGCTACACAGCGCTAACGTAGTGTGGAGAGAGGTCTGGCTACACAGCAGTAACGTAATGTGGAGAGAGGTCTGGCTACACAGCACTAACGTAATGTGGAGAGAGGTCTGGCTACACAGCACTAACGTAATGTGGAGAGAGGTCTGGCTACACAGCGCTAACGTAGTGTGGAGAGAGGTCTGGCTACACAGCACTAACGTAATGTGGAGAGAGGTCTGGCTACACAGCGCTAACGTAGTGTGGAGAGAGGTCTGGCTACACAGCACTAACGTAGTGTGGAGAGAGGTCTGGCTACACAGCGCTAACGTAGTGTGGAGAGAGGTCTGGCTACACAGCGCTAAAGTAGTGTGGAGAGTGATGGATGTAATGATGTAGTGATGTAGTGATGGAGTGCTTGGAAAAGAAGGACAGAGAAGTACAGCAGCCAATGTGGCTTGTAGTTTGAATAATGTGCTACAAATGTAATTTATTCTCTGCTGGAAGTAAACAGGAAGCAAGCGTGTGACATCGGTACAGGTACCTGAGACAGACAGAATTAGGTCACAGCATGTTAAATAAATAAATGTTTTGAAATATATTATTCAAGTTATCACAGTCAGACCACACACACACGCACGCACGCACGCACGCACGCACGCACACACACACACACACACACACACACACACACACACACACACACACACACACACACACACACACACACACACACACACACACACACACACACACACACACACACACACACACACACACCCCTATATTCATTAATATAACATATTTTCAATATCAATGTGAAAAAACAAACAATTTTTTTTATCAACTTATGTATTATTACAAACCTTCTCCTGATGCGACAGCCTGTTCTCTGTATTTGCTCATCCCCTTGCATTGGGTCTCATTTTGAAGCGATCAATCGTTTGGTGTGATGTGAAGTTGAGCAGAATGTGCCTCAGCAGTAAACGGTTTGGCACATCAAGTGATATTTTCACTCTCAGCAAATTGAAGTAAAAGAAAATTCTATACGGAGGCTTGGTAGGTAGCATTGCTGCTAATGAAGTAATTTTCCCTTTATCTATCTTTCTGAACTCTACAAACAGCATGATGCAGACTTTGGGAGCAAAGCACACAGCTGATGGAAGCTATTAAGGAATCTCTGTGAGGAAAGGCCTCAGTTTGGAGTTCATTTGGAAGCATTATGCAAGGAAATTACGCAACATTTTGGGGTTTTGATTTTTGGCAGTGCCATTCCAATGGTCAGAATGAATGAACGATTAGGTCTGTTTAGCTGGCAGCCACAAATGAACCTTGAACTTCCCAGTCAGCCAGCAACAGGGATGGAAAGTAACCAACTTGTATACAAGTAGCCTAATGTACTGACAGTAAGTATAGTGCTGAGGTACTGGTGCTTTGAGGAAAAGGTTTTGGATACAAGAGGATGTGATCATACGTGGGCCACCAAAGACTTTGCAACGAGGATAACAATTTAAATAATAACAACTTTTGATACAACCTCTTAACAAGCGGGCAGAAAAGTGGCCATTTTTGAACTTGAGGACTGCATACTTTTTTTGCAAACCAGAACAACATACTTTAAGCACATGCATGAGCCTGGTCTCTTTTGAAGGCTGACATTCTGAAGTTTCTGATTCCAGAAAAAAATCGCTTTTAGTGCTAATGTAATAGAGTTACATAGGTCTGAACTTGAGTTGTAAAGAAACTTGTTACTCAAGTTTTTCTGTAGTAGTTAGTAGTCCAGAGGTAGTATTTCCCCAGAAGGTGATTTGGCTTCCTGTTAAAGAATTTAGTTGTTCACCTAGATCCATGATTCACACATCCCCACATGGGGTATCATTGGAAGCCACACTCATTGGCTACAATGATCCACAATCATTTTCGAGATCGGATCTAGATTGACGGAACTACTGCAGCCTGAGTCGGGAGTGGTATTTTGCGCAATACCGTGTACTTTGCACAAGCCTCAAATACCGACATGTAACTCGAGAACCGCTGAACGGATTTTGTCGGATCTTGTCACTATCGACAGGCAACAAATAAGCTTTCAATTCGATATATATATTGTATTACAAAATATGTACACCCGAGCCACTAGGGGTCGCCAAAGTGCCGGTTGCAAAAAGTCAGAAAATCTGCCCTGATATGGGCTGTCGCAGCTTAAGGGCTTGGATCCACCTGCCGCATATTTCTGGGCGCAAGCGTCTTTTGTCAATTGTTCCCAATGAGGACAGAGCGTATGCGGCCGCATGCTGCCGCCTATAGGAAATGCGCTGCAGTCGGCTTCTTTTTTCAGCGCCTTTCAGTTTTTTTGTGCGGCCGCACCCAGCGTTTAAAGTTGAAACTTTCTGAACTTTTCAGAGCGATGCGCTGAGCGCATTTCAGACAACCAATCACAGCCTATCATATCTACCACTCTGTTTGTAACCTGACACCGGAGTTGCCTTGCCGTCTACCCACAAGAGACGGCACAAATACACTAATAACTACACAAATACACTAATAAAAAGCTAATAAAAAGCAAAGGGCGAACTGTGGTGTCAGGCAATAACTATATATATATAATTAATATACAATAAAGTGTATTAAAATATGCTATATGTGCAAAACCGCGGCAGTAAAATACGATAAAAAGATGGCTGTCGCTAGATTTCTTTATCGCTGTCATCTTGCTACAAGATGCGCTTCATCCCAAAA
>NW_028174501.1:0-15242 GCF_963971535.1 Notolepis coatsorum | reverse complement strand
CCCGCGTCTGGGAAGACGGGGTGACAAATGGCGGTCTCCGTGGGACGTCCTCCTCAGCCCCCCCTGGAGGAGGCGCTGTGGGCTGGATGGAGCGTTAGACGACGGAGGACTTGATGGTGCGTCTCTTTAAAGGTCTTCACAGAGCCGCTGAAGCGAGGCGGGCTAAAGACTGGTAGCCAATCAAAACATTTACTTGTGGCCAATCAGCTAGGCCTGTTTTTTTTCTTCTCTCTTGGTGTGTGTGCGTGTGCGTGTGCGTGTGTGTGTGTGTGTGTGTGTGTGTGTGTGTGTGTGTGTGTGTGTGTGTGTGTGTGTGTGTGTGTGTGTGTGTGTGTGTATTAATGGGGTGTAGCCGGGCTGGGGTCCATGTGGTAGAGGCTGTCTCTGAACATGCCCGTTGTTAATAGGATCCACAGGCCTCTGCCCACAGGCTAACCACTAAGCTTTCGTGTGTGTGTGTGTGTGTGTGTGTGTGTGTGTGTGTGTGTGTGTGTGTGTGTGTGTGTGTGTGTGTGTGTGTGTGTGCGTGTGTGTGTCTGTGTGTGTGTCTGTGTGTGTGTGTGTGTGTGTGTGTGTGTGTGTGTGTGTGTGTGTGTGTGTGTGTGTGTGTGTGTGTGTGTGTGTGTGTGTGCGTGTGTGTGTCTGTGTGTGTGTGTGTGTGTGTGTGCGTGCGTGTGTGCGTGCGTGCGTGTGTGTGTGTGTGTGAGAGAGGTGGTTCAAACGTAGGTCATCTAAACTAGGCCAAGGTGAGACACAAACACACACACACACACACACACACACACACACACACACACACACACACACACACACACACACACACACACACACACACACAAACACACATGCACACATAACACGTTGTGTACTGAATACCCCCTCTACAGTGTTTAATACCACACTCGACTATACTTACACATTCCAAACCAAATACCATCAATCAACCCGATAGAAAACCTGTTGTTTTCTAAAAATGTACCGCGCTGCTCCGACTATTATAGCCGGTGACCGAGAGAGAGGGGGGGGGACGTGTTCATCACCGTGTTTTCCGCGCCTGTCAGACCCGGCGGTACCGAGAGGGTGTCTGGCTACGGGACGGGACAGGCCAGGAAAAGGGCCCAGTCAGCCGGCTGAAGCAACACCAGAGGCCAGGGAGGGTCAAGGAAGACATGCAGCGCTGTTGCTTCTAAATGCAGCCGCGGCGTCTCGCCGGGAAAACAACACCAGGGGTGTAACAAGTACCCAGGAATTATACTTAAGTGAAAGTATGGGTACTGTCTCAAAATCCTACTCAAGTAAAAGTCAGAGTATAGGGCGGCTAGGTGGCGCAGTGGGCAAGGCGCTCGCCACTAATGCGGGAGATGCTGGGTTCGAGCCCAGCTCTCGGCGTTGCTACCAGCTTGGCTGGTCGTTCATACTAATACAATTGGCAGTATTAGGGGGTGGAAAGCTGGTGGGTGGGGATCGGACGCTGTGGACAGCGACTCCTACAGGTCGGTTGGTGCGCCTGCGCAGTAGAATCAGGAAGCGACGGGGGCGGCGTGTCCCTCCCACGCAGACCCTCGCCGCTGAGAGATCGCGCTGTACAGGTGAAAAGATGCGACGGCTGCCTCCTCGTGTACCGGAGGGGACACGTGATGCAAGGCTTGGTCCTCACTGCAGCCGACCAGTGGGAGGCACGGTCTAGCAACGTTCAAGACAGGGGAGGGGAGAATTGAAGGGAGAATTGGCGAGGCAAAATTGGGGACGGGAGAAAAATAGAAAATGGGAGAAAAAGTTGATTAAAAAAAAAAGAGTAAAAGTCAGAGTATCTGTCTAAAAACACACTTGAGTAAAAGTAAAACAGGACCTACTTTTCTACTTTTAAATGTACTTAAGTACTAAAAAGTTAGAGGTAAAATAATTTTTTTAATTCCGGGGCAATGAAATGTTCCGTCCCGTCCTCTTCATCACTCGTCTGTGGCCATCTTCTGTAGCTTGTAACTCTGACTGTCTTATTCTTCTTTTTTTGTGACCAACTTTTTTTTTTTTTTTTTCTTTTTTTTACAGGTTCAGAGGAAAGAGACATTCACATCAGCATTTCATATTAATTCACACAGTGGCATAAAAAGTGTCTTTTCAGTATATAGATTGTCCGTCAGTATATTCATTTGTGACAGTCTTTTCCTCCGCTCTGGCGGTCCTGTGGCTGCGAGACAGCCCAGGCCGCTTCTTAACCCCCCTCCCAGCCCCCCTGTCTATTCTTCTGATAGCAGGTGTTTAATCAAAGATCCCCGCTTTCTAGTCTTGCACAAGGACCAATCAGCATGGGTATGGGGCGGGTTCATTTTCCATTGATGGGGATTTGATTGGATGTTTTTAAATAAAGTGTGGCCGACAGGATTAATAACCTTAACGTTAGTTCGGCCAGAGAAACAAATATACTAATTAAAATGGTTGGACCTGCGAGATTTGTACTTTGTAGGTCTGCATTTTAAATGTGAGGAGTAAAAAGTAAGTTTTTTTTTTCTCTGAAATGTAATTAAGTAAAAGTACAAGTATACAAACCTAATAATATTCGAGTAAAGTACAAATCCCCCAAAAACAGTATTTAAGTATTGTAACAAAGTACACCCCTACTGGAAAACACACAACAGCGGTGAGGCCCGGGGACCGGCGGTCTCTGGCTTGTTGTCTAGGAGCGGCCGTCGCTGTGCATCACAGGAGAGCGAGTGTTCCTCTGCGCGGGGCCAAGGGTTTTAGGCCTTGTCCAGACTAAAACGATTTTGATCTTTTTCGTTTTCATTTTTAAAAAAAAGGTTTCCGTAAAAACAAAACCGTCTCAAGATAATAAGTGCGTGCAAAATAAATGTCTTTCCTGTTTTTAGACGTCGCTCTTTTATTTTGAAAACCCCCGACCGGAAGTGTTATAGTGTCTGTTGCTAGCAGCTTAACTTGTGTCGGCCGGTTCTGTGCTTTTTCGAGCTAACGTAACATTTTCCAAAGGAGAGGAGAGAAAGACCGCGGCTCACATGCAGCTCAAACTACCTGTTGGAATACGTTAATTCATTGATGTTTAACTTGTCCCTGTGTGTGTCCAGTCATTTCGACTAGCAAACGTTGTCATAACGTTACCTCAGGATACCACTGTCTATTGTATTTAGTTGGTTAGCTATTTAGCTAATGTGGATAGCATTTTGAATAGCATCAATGCTAGCTGGATGGCTACAGCTTTATTTACTAAATTATGGAGGCTTTTTAATTGTCAAGGTAAGAGAGGATTTGTCATGATCAACTGAAGGCGTATGCTATGGAACAATATGTGCTTGGGTTTTCAGAAAAAGGCCAGCTATGTGACGCTAATCTCTAGTTAGTATCGTGTATTGCATCACAGTAGCCTCCCGATCAAGCTCAATAGCATGTGCGTACTGTAAGCCCCGCTCCGCTTCAGACAGATAGAGAGAGCACAGCATAATGTAAAGCTGTAAAAGCCCGATCAAGCTCAATAGCTTCTGTAACACGAATGCAACTACTCTGTACATGCCATTGTTGTTGTGACGTTTTCACACGCGGGGTAATGGAGAGGTGGACTATCGCGTCATCGGTTCAGGAGAAGACGCGTTTGGCTTGTAAAGATGGTGACGCAATGGGGGGGGGGCGTCTTCAGAATTGCGCACTCTGAAAGCCGGTGTCCTGCAAAATTCTACTCCACACCAGAATTCTGCTGCCAGCGCTTCTGCGCTTGCGCACGCATGACCCACAATCGACTTTCACGCGTTTTAACTCAACAATATTCTACTGCCGAACGTCTTGTTGAGTCTTATTGATGGTGAGCAATATCTTAAACATATTTGTACATACATAAGTTATTACTGTATAAGCATGTAAATATTTGCATGTAATTGGCTTTGCAGCAGAATGTATAAAGTATGTATAAAGTAGATGATAAAATGTCGTACACTTGTTGTAGTTCGGAGTGAACGTGATGACACCCAGCTGTCAAAAGATATAGGCCTGAGTTTAGCGTTATCTTGTTTTAAAATCACTTTTTTATGCATCAAAAATCACTTGTGTGTTAATAATATCACTTTTTATGCATCAAAAATCACTTGTGTGTTAATAATATCACTTTTTATGCATCAAAAATCACTTGTGTGTTAATAATATCACTTTTTATGCATCGAAAATCACTTGTGTGTTAATAATACTTATCCCAACCCTGGTCTGTATAGCAAAGCAATGGAGAAGTAGTAGAATTTCGCAGACGCGTCTATCGAGTCGCGCTATGGCAGCAGTTTTCGAGGTAGTAGTAGAATTTCGCAGAACACCGGTATCAGAAAGTAGCGTCTTCAGGCTGCCAGAACGCAGTTCCATGTGACTGAAAGGTGCAAACGATCAAATACTTTGCCTGATACGACCGAAATCGTTTTAGTCTGGACATGGCCTTAGGCTATGGTTAGACTAGTGTATTCCTGGCGTTTTTTTATACGTTTTTGACGACGTTTGATGTCCTATCTACACAGAAATGCGTTTTTTGGCGTTTTTTTGTGGATACGGCTGAAACGCAAAATTGTGTTTGCGTTTGGAGATACGCAAAAAAAACGCTTCGACAACAGCGTGTAGTCAGCACGGAGCAGTTGTTGCGAAAACGCCCATGCGCAGTAGATACCATCTGCGTGCCCTTCCGGTGACAACAGTGTGTGTGTGTTTGGGACAGAGCTCCGTGTCCCAAATAGCTTCAGCTACCATGTATTGTCAAGTTATTGTTATAAGGACCCCAGTCCAAGGTACAACAGTCTGCATTCCCTTAACAATTGTTTGTATTGAGCCGTATTGTATTGTACCCATATGCAATATGTTAAATAAAGTTTACATCTTTATTGTAATCTAAACAAATATACTAATTAAAATGGTTGGACCTGCGAGATTTGTACTTTGTAGGTCTGCATTTTAAATGTGAGGAGTAAAAAGTAAGTTTTTTTTTTCTCTGAAATGTAATTAAGTAAAAGTACAAGTATACAAACCTAATAATATTCGAGTAAAGTACAAATCCCCCAAAAACAGTATTTAAGTATTGTAACAAAGTACACCCCTACTGGAAAACACACAACAGCGGTGAGGCCCGGGGACCGGCGGTCTCTGGCTTGTTGTCTAGGAGCGGCCGTCGCTGTGCATCACAGGAGAGCGAGTGTTCCTCTGCGCGGGGCCAAGGGTTTTAGGCCTTGTCCAGACTAAAACGATTTTGATCTTTTTCGTTTTCATTTTTAAAAAAAAGGTTTCCGTAAAAACAAAACCGTCTCAAGATAATAAGTGCGTGCAAAATAAATGTCTTTCCTGTTTTTAGACGTCGCTCTTTTATTTTGAAAACCCCCGACCGGAAGTGTTATAGTGTCTGTTGCTAGCAGCTTAACTTGTGTCGGCCGGTTCTGTGCTTTTTCGAGCTAACGTAACATTTTCCAAAGGAGAGGAGAGAAAGACCGCGGCTCACATGCAGCTCAAACTACCTGTTGGAATACGTTAATTCATTGATGTTTAACTTGTCCCTGTGTGTGTCCAGTCATTTCGACTAGCAAACGTTGTCATAACGTTACCTCAGGATACCACTGTCTATTGTATTTAGTTGGTTAGCTATTTAGCTAATGTGGATAGCATTTTGAATAGCATCAATGCTAGCTGGATGGCTACAGCTTTATTTACTAAATTATGGAGGCTTTTTAATTGTCAAGGTAAGAGAGGATTTGTCATGATCAACTGAAGGCGTATGCTATGGAACAATATGTGCTTGGGTTTTCAGAAAAAGGCCAGCTATGTGACGCTAATCTCTAGTTAGTATCGTGTATTGCATCACAGTAGCCTCCCGATCAAGCTCAATAGCATGTGCGTACTGTAAGCCCCGCTCCGCTTCAGACAGATAGAGAGAGCACAGCATAATGTAAAGCTGTAAAAGCCCGATCAAGCTCAATAGCTTCTGTAACACGAATGCAACTACTCTGTACATGCCATTGTTGTTGTGACGTTTTCACACGCGGGGTAATGGAGAGGTGGACTATCGCGTCATCGGTTCAGGAGAAGACGCGTTTGGCTTGTAAAGATGGTGACGCAATGGGGGGGGGGCGTCTTCAGAATTGCGCACTCTGAAAGCCGGTGTCCTGCAAAATTCTACTCCACACCAGAATTCTGCTGCCAGCGCTTCTGCGCTTGCGCACGCATGACCCACAATCGACTTTCACGCGTTTTAACTCAACAATATTCTACTGCCGAACGTCTTGTTGAGTCTTATTGATGGTGAGCAATATCTTAAACATATTTGTACATACATAAGTTATTACTGTATAAGCATGTAAATATTTGCATGTAATTGGCTTTGCAGCAGAATGTATAAAGTATGTATAAAGTAGATGATAAAATGTCGTACACTTGTTGTAGTTCGGAGTGAACGTGATGACACCCAGCTGTCAAAAGATATAGGCCTGAGTTTAGCGTTATCTTGTTTTAAAATCACTTTTTTATGCATCAAAAATCACTTGTGTGTTAATAATATCACTTTTTATGCATCAAAAATCACTTGTGTGTTAATAATATCACTTTTTATGCATCAAAAATCACTTGTGTGTTAATAATATCACTTTTTATGCATCGAAAATCACTTGTGTGTTAATAATACTTATCCCAACCCTGGTCTGTATAGCAAAGCAATGGAGAAGTAGTAGAATTTCGCAGACGCGTCTATCGAGTCGCGCTATGGCAGCAGTTTTCGAGGTAGTAGTAGAATTTCGCAGAACACCGGTATCAGAAAGTAGCGTCTTCAGGCTGCCAGAACGCAGTTCCATGTGACTGAAAGGTGCAAACGATCAAATACTTTGCCTGATACGACCGAAATCGTTTTAGTCTGGACATGGCCTTAGGCTATGGTTAGACTAGTGTATTCCTGGCGTTTTTTTATACGTTTTTGACGACGTTTGATGTCCTATCTACACAGAAATGCGTTTTTTGGCGTTTTTTTGTGGATACGGCTGAAACACAAAATTGTGTTTGCGTTTGGAGATACGCAAAAAAAACGCTTCGACAACAGCGTGTAGTCAGCACGGAGCAGTTGTTGCGAAAACGCCCATGCGCAGTAGATACCATCTGCGTGCCCTTCCGGTGACAACAGTGTGTGTGTGTTTGGGACAGAGCTCCGTGTCCCAAATAGCTTCAGCTACCATGTATTGTCAAGTTATTGTTATAAGGACCCCAGTCCAAGGTACAACAGTCTGCATTCCCTTAACAATTGTTTGTATTGAGCCGTATTGTATTGTACCCATATGCAATATGTTAAATAAAGTTTACATCCATTCATTCTGCTAGCATTACCGATTGCATGAGCAGCTGGCTAACGTGAGCTATCAGGATTCAGACCCTGTTAGCTCAGAGTTCCTCTTTCAACTTAACAAGCATTAAACAAAATGGCCCAGTCATCTATTCACCTTTGTTTAATACACACAGCGTTGTCTCTAATGTTATCTAACTACTGATAGCTCGCGATATCATCAGTTTCGTGCTGGCTAAGTAGCGTGAGCTAACGTTAGCTTCTAGCCACAATGCTATATTGTTATAATGGCATACTCCATTGACGTTAGCATGCAGCTAACAATGCTACCGATCGTTTTTTAGACTAAACTATCCGCTCTTGGTGGTCACTTGTGTTGATGTTAGTTTTGTTTCATCAACAAATGACAGGCAGAACACACAGTGAATGTATCCGTTTTGTTTATTGCACTTTTATTAGGCTTTGCTGAAAAATTATTGCTGCATTGAGTGCATCTTGCATTGCAAGATGGTGGCGCGGCATAGGCGCCTGCCTTATTGACATTTTCTTTGCTGGAGCTTCCACCAGGAAGTGTATTGGCACATTCGTTCTGATTGGTTGAAATTGCCTTCATGTTTGCCACCTACTGCCACCTACTGCTTTGGCAGTGTACTACATCAGTGTGCTCGGCTGACAAAAACGGAAAAAAAACGAAAGTGTGACTCGAGGCGCATGACGTCGCGGCGATACGCGGCGATACGTATAAGAAAACAATACGAAATGATACGAAAGGTGTAACCTCAGCCTTAGTTTGGTCGACTTTATTATCCCCACAATCAAGGAAACTATAAAAGAAGGAAGGGTCGTTACGTCACTGTGTAGGTCATTAGTGTCACATTGGTGCCAAGTGTGGGAACCTTCGGCCATCTCCTCGTTTATCACCCGCTGTTTGAACGGGTTATTACCTCGAGTGTCAGGATCATTGGCAATGTGTTGCCCTGTTGACTAGCTAATGTTTGATATATCGGTTGATATTATTATTTCCTCAGATAGCTGGTATATTTAGAATTTTAATACTAGGCTTCAATAGAACTAGCACCAGAGTCTGGCACCAAGCAGAGAATAGAGCGCTGGTGTTCTGACGCAATGACCCGTCCTTCTTTTATAGTTTCCTTGTCCACAATGGGGAAATTCCTTTGGCTCCGCCGCGCCGTACAAAGACGTGAAAAGACATCGACATGCAATACATACAACATACATGACTTACAAAGTTCACGTATGGGCAGTTAAACATAGTTTACTACTGCTGTACCCTGATACACTTGTAAAAGACAATAAAGTCAGAGTATTGACTAAGATACAGGTCCCTTTGCTGGGCTGTGGAGCTCTGAGTAACAGATCCCAGCTGGATAGAGGAGTCTGCATAGCTGGTTCTGTCCTTATCTTATGCTGCAGGAGCCGCCCGCTGTCCCCGTTGGCTGTGCCTCCTCGGCTGGCCGTGCAGCCGGTGTCCAGGGTCACGGAGGATTTGTTACCCATAGGTTTGGTCTAGAGACCCCCCACGGAGATCTGAGACCCCCCGTGACCCCGCTCGTTCCAGTTTCCAGGCCGGTCTTGTACGAGAGGAAGAGGAGGTGTTCTCACGGAGCCTCCTCAGGGAGGTGAGGAGGAGGAAGAGGAGGTGTTCTCACGGAGCCTCCTCAGGGAGGTGAGGAGGAGGAAGAGGAGGTGTTCTCACGGAGCCTCCTCAGGGAGGTGAGGAGGAGGAAGAGGAGGTGTTCTCACGGAGCCTCCTCAGGGAGGTGAGGAGGAGGAAGAGGAGGTGTTCTCACGGAGCCTCCTCAGGGAGGTGAGGAGGAGGAAGAGGAGGTGTTCTCACGGAGCCTCCTCAGGGAGGTGAGGAGGAAGAGGAGGTGTTCTCACAGAGCCTCCTCAGGGAGGTGAGGAGGAAGAGGAGGTGTTCTCACGGAGCCTCCTCAGGGAGGTGAGGAGGAGGAAGAGGAGGTGTTCTCACGGAGCCTCCTCAGGGAGGTGAGGAGGAAGAGGAGGTGTTCTCACGGAGCCTCCTCAGGGAGGTGAGGAGGAGGAAGAGGAGGTGTTCTCACGGAGCCTCCTCAGGGAGGTGAGGAGGAAGAGGAGGTGTTCTCACGGAGCCTCCTCAGGGAGGTGAGGAGGAGGAAGAGGAGGTGTTCTCACGGAGCCTCCTCAGGGAGGTGAGGAGGAAGAGGAGGTGTTCTCACGGAGCCTCCTCAGGGAGGTGAGGAGGAGGAAGAGGAGGTGTTCTCACGGAGCCTCCTCAGGGAGGTGAGGAGGAAGAGGAGGTGTTCTCACGGAGCCTCCTCTGGGAGGTGAGGAGGAGGAAGAGGAGGTGTTCTCACGGAGCCTCCTCAGGGAGGTGAGGAGGAAGAGGAGGTGTTCTCACGGAGCCTCCTCAGGGAGGTGAGGAGGAGGAAGAGGAGGTGTTCTCACGGAGCCTCCTCAGGGAGGTGAGGAGGAAGAGGAGGTGTTCTCACAGAGCCTCCTCAGGGAGGTGAGGAGGAAGAGGAGGTGTTCTCACGGAGCCTCCTCAGGGAGGTGAGGAGGAAGAGGAGGTGTTCTCACGGAGCCTCCTCAGGGAGGTGAGGAGGAAGAGGAGGTGTTCTCACGGAGCCTCCTCAGGGAGGTGAGGAGGAGGAAGAGGAGGTGTTCTCACGGAGCCTCCTCTGGGAGGTGAGGAGGAAGAGGAGGTGTTCTCACGGAGCCTCCTCAGGGAGGTGAGGAGGAAGAGGAGGTGTTCTCACGGAGCCTCCTCAGGGAGGTGAGGAGGAAGAGGAGGTGTTCTCACGGAGCCTCCTCAGGGAGGTGAGGAGGAGGAAGAGGAGGTGTTCTCACGGAGCCTCCTCAGGGAGGTGAGGAGGAAGAGGAGGTGTTCTCACGGAGCCTCCTCAGGGAGGTGAGGAGGAGGAAGAGGAGGTGTTCTCACGGAGCCTCCTCAGGGAGGTGAGGAGGAAGAGGAGGTGTTCTCACGGAGCCTCCTCAGCACTGGGAGATGATGCTACTTTTATACAATGTGCAATTTGTCTCCCAGCGGTCAACGATGAGGGAAGACATGTTAGTACGTTTCCATGACGACACTTCTTATAATCCTAGCATTGGGACCGAAATCGCAGCTGGAATGAATAGGACTCAGTGAGCCCTGGCACAGAAGGTCTGACATCAAACTATTAAAAAACGCCTGTAAAGAATATCAGCGAGCTAGTAAACGACAGAGTAAATATAACCGTTATAATTCAAATTGTTTTAGCGGTTCAAAAATATCCATAGCGGCCGTGACAAGTCATTTATCACCTGCTGGCACGGGTTAAGCCAATGTTGATCTCCCATAGCAGCTGACCGTCCTCTAATTGAGGACATTGCACTCTGACCTCTGACATGCATACTGTATGTGTGGGGGACTGTGTGTATGTGTAACTAGGAGGGATATGAGGACTGTGTGTGTGTGTAACTAGGAGGGATATGAGGACTGTGTGTATGTGTAACTAGGAGGGATATGAGGACTGTGTGTATGTGTCACTAGGAGGGATATGAGGACTGTGTGTATGTGTAACTAGGAGGGATATGAGGACTGTGTGTATGTGTAACTAGGAGGGATATGAGGACTGTGTGTGTGTGTCACTAGGAGGGATATGAGGACTGTGTGTGTGTGTAACTAGGAGGGATATGAGGACTGTGTGTATGTGTAACTAGGAGGGATATGAGGACTGTGTGTATGTGTAACTAGGAGGGATATGAGGACTGTGTGTGTGTGTAACTAGGAGGGATATGAGGACTGTGTGTATGTGTAACTAGGAGGGATATGAGGACTGTGTGTGTGTGTAACTAGGAGGGATATGAGGACTGTGTGTGTGTGTAACTAGGAGGGATATGAGGACTGTGTGTATGTGTAACTAGGAGGGATATGAGGACTGTGTGTATGTGTAACTAGGAGGGATATGAGGACTGTGTATGTGTAACTTGGAGGGATATGAGGACTGTGTGTGTGTGTAACTAGGAGGGATATGAGGACTGTGTATGTGTAACTAGGAGGGATATGAGGACTGTGTGTGTGTAACTAGGAGGGATATGAGGACTGTGTGTGTGTGTAACTAGGAGGGATATGAGGACTGTGTGTGTGTGTAACTAGGATGGATATGAGGACTGTGTGTATATGTCACTAGGAGGGATATGAGGACTGTGTGTGTGTCACTAGGAGGGATATGAGAACTGTGTGTATCTGTCACTAGGAGGGATATGAGGACTGTGTGTGTGTCACTAGGAGGGATATGAGGACTGTGTGTGTGTGTCACTAGGAGGGATATGAGGACTGTGTGTGTGTCACTAGGAGGGATATGAGGACTGTGTGTGTGTGTGTGTGTGTAACTAGGAGGGATATGAGGACTGTGTGTATGTGTCACTAGGAGGGATATGAGGACTGTGTGTGTGTCACTAGGAGGGATATGAGGACAGTGTGTGTTAACTAGGAGGGATATGAGGACTGTGTGTGTGTCACTAGGAGGGATGAGGACTGTGTGTATGTGTAACTAGGAGGGATATGAGGACTGTGTGTGTGTGTAACTAGGAGGGATATGAGGACTGTGTGTATGTGTAACCAGGAGGGATATGAGGACTGTGTGTATGTGTAACTAGGAGGGATATGAGGACTGTGTGTATGTGTAACTAGGAGGGATATGAGGACTGTGTGTATGTGTAACTAGGAGGGATATGAGGACTGTATGTGTGTCACTAGGAGGGATATGAGGACTGTGTGTGTGTGTAACTAGGAGGGATATGAGGACTGTGTGTATGTGTAACTAGGAGGGATATGATGACTGTGTGTATGTGTAACTAGGAGGGATATGAGGACTGTGTGTGTGTGTAACTAGGAGGGATATGAGGACTGTGTGTATGTGTAACTAGGAGGGATATGATGACTGTGTGTATGTGTAACTAGGAGGGATATGAGGACTGTGTGTATGTGTAACTAGGAGGGATATGAGGACTGTGTGTATGTGTAACTAGGAGGGATATGAGGACTGTGTGTATGTGTAACTAGGAGGGATATGAGGACTGTGTGTGTGTAACTAGGAGGGATATGAGGACTGTGTGTATGTGTAACTAGGAGGGATATGAGGACTGTGTGTATGTGTAACTAGGAGGGATATGAGGACTGTGTGTATGTGTAACTAGGAGGGATATGAGGACTGTGTGTGTGTGTGTAACTAGGAGGGATATGAGGACTGTGTGTGTGTGTAACTAGGAGGGATATGAGGACTGTGTGTGTAACTAGGAGGGATATGAGGACTGTGTGTGTGTGTAACTATAGGAGGGATATGAGGACTGTGTGTGTGTGTGTAACTAGGAGGGATATGAGGACTGTGTGTGTGTGTGTAACTAGGAGGGATATGAGGACTGTGTGTGTAACTAGGAGGGATATGAGGACTGTGTGTGTGTGTAACTATAGGAGGGATATGAGGACTGTGTGTGTGTGTGTAACTAGGAGGGATATGAGGACTGTGTGTGTGTGTGTAACTAGGAGGGATATGTGAAAAGACCAATTTAAATTGCCATGTGAAAAAAGTAATATTGTTGTTGTTGTTGTTCTTCAAAGTCAGTAGCATTATAGATGTTGTGAAGGATCAGATTAAACCGAATATATATATTTATTTATGGATATATATTTAATAGTATTTGTATATCGTTTGATATCCCCTGTATATTCCTTGTACAATATACACTGAATATCCCTTTAGTCTACTAACAGCCCATAATAGTTTCATTCTACCATTGGACGAGAACCTGGCGCCAGCAGCCAAGCCCCTTGGTTCAAGTTCAATCGTGCCGACGAACATGTCGTTACAAGCCCGGTTCCGCGTAGGAATATGTCTGGCGAAATACGAATGGTACTATTTGTTCACAGCGCATATATATATGGCGCAAGTAAAGTAGAACTTTCTTTTAGTCCATTAGTCCTTTACCCTCCAACCTAGTAACAGACGTGAAGCCTCACCCACGACGCACGTGTGGTGCAGTATGGCCTACTTGGCCTCAGAATAGGCATTGAGACATCGTGTGGATTAATAGTTGAATTGTCATAGTTTGGCACTATACCGTCTATACCGAGTGGGACGTATTTCTATTAAGTTAATAATAGTCTATTATGTATGGTGCATCGTTCGGTTAGAGTTATAAAGTGAGCAGTACCCCCATCGTTCCTGACGTTATCTGGAGTCTTAACCAGGCTGGCAGACCACGTGTGGTGCTTGCATCCGAGGAGCTCCGGGCCAGGACAAGTGGACCTGTACATTGGATTACTTCACCCGGACGACGTCGAGCCCTACACGGCTTGGATTATCTACATGCTTTGGGTGCTTTGATTATTCCATGGATAACGGCCAACACTGCTGAGTGTTGGAACTACCCCCCGGAGAGGAGTCCAGGTGAGACGGCGCTCTACCCCGAGTGAGGTCGCCTCACGTCTCTTCGTTGTGGACCGGCAGGCTACCGTCCACCAGAGGGCCCAGCTGTATTCATCTGCGGACCGAGGTTCTGTGGGCACCGTGTTCAGCACTCTGAATTCTCCCAAGAAATCGTCGGCCAGATGGGATACCGCCAGCGGCTCTCCTAACCCCCCCCCCCCCCCTACTGACTTACAACCAGCGGGACCCCCCCCTTTAGTGTATCCAGCTATAATCATTTAAGTACCATCGCTATAGTTCCCTAAAGAACCAGGTTGTATACTTGCTCCCTGCGTAACCAGAGATTGGACATTCAATGTTGATTTACCTACGAATACTCATTTGCCTTACAAGTGCATTTCAAATCATAAATGTCATTAAGTGAACGTTGTATATACCCTTTGCTATATAAAATATTCGATTTATACATTTGTGTGGACTTCGTTTCATCAGGTGGGAAAGTGTTCATCATATCTATATCATGTACTGGATGGCCAGAAGTTAAAGTACAAGCGGTAGTGGTTTAATGATACCATACTTATCAATACAGTCAGGGAATTGTACCCCTCAGTTACAATAGACAAATAAATTGGTATGTGTGGTATAGCCACAGATCAATAACACGAAAATCACTTATGTGCCGCAAACACAATTGTTCCAATAAACAATGTATTGACACGGTTCTGGGCACAGAGGCTCTTTGATGTCAGGTACTCAGGACATGTCGGGGCATGTTGAGACTTTCCACTTCAATAGGACTCTGCGTGCCACATCATAAAGTTATGTCCTCTCAACTCCTGTCCAGCAACCCATCTCGCTGTGAACTGTCCCCCCCCGACGTGGGACGATTAAAACAAGAGCAGAACAACTCCCTGACCTCCCCGAGACGTTTCCCTCTGCCTGACTCCTGCTATGTCGGTTCAGGCCCGGCGGTGGAAGGCTTGGCTGGCGGGGCCCGGCCCGGGCTGGTTGGCTGGTTGGCTGGCTGGACGGCTCACTGACTGGCTTGATGGGTGAAAAACCACCAAGTCTCAACTACCAGCCTGTCACTGACGACTCCCAGCGGAGCAGAGAGGAGAGGAGGAGAGAGAGAGGAGAGAGAGAGAGAGAGAGAGAGAGAGAGAGAGAGAGGAGAGAGAGAGAGAGAGAGAGAGAGAGTGAGAGAGAGAGAGAGAGAGAGAGAGAGAGAGAGAGAGAGAGAGAGAGAGAGAGAGAGAGAGAGAGCAAAGCCCCAGCCTTCATTCCACCACACTCTCTCTGGCCCTGTCCAGAATCGTCCCGACCACAGTTTACACACAGTGTGCCCACGCAGTCAGACGCAAGCACATGCACACACACACACACACACACACACACACACACACACACACACACACACACACACACACACACACACACGCACACACACACACACACACAGACACACACACACAGACAAGCCAGGGGAATACCAATGTGTGCAGCAGTGAAAAACGAGAGCTGTTATTATACTCATGTAGCCT
>NW_028174502.1:0-20330 GCF_963971535.1 Notolepis coatsorum | reverse complement strand
AGTAGAACACAGTAGAACACACACCATCACACTACAGTAGAATACAGTAGAATACACACCATCACACTACAGTAGAACACAGCAGAATACACACCATCATACTACAGTAGAACACAGTAGAACACACACCATCATACTACAGTAGAACACAGTAGAACACACACCATCATACTACAGTAGAACACAGTAGAACACACACCATCATACTACAGTAGAACACAGTAGAACACACACCATCATACTACAGTAGAACACAGTAGAATACACACCATCACACTACAGTAGAACACAGTAGAACACACACCATCATACTACAGTAGAACACAGTAGAACACACACCATCACACTACAGTAGAACACAGTAGAATACACACCATCATACTACAGTAGAACACAGTAGAACACACACCATCATACTACAGTAGAACACAGTAGAATACACACCATCACACTACAGTAGAACACAGTAGAATACACACCATCACACTACAGTAGAACACAGTAGAACACACACCATCATACTACAGTAGAACACAGTAGAACACACACCATCATACTACAGTAGAACACAGTAGAACACACACCATCACACTACAGTAGAACACAGTAGAACTGACAACTATTAAAGAACTTGAACTTGAACTTGAACTAGAATACACACCATCACACTACAGTAGAACACAGTAGAACACACACCATCATACTACAGTAGAACACAGTAGAACACACACCATCACACTACAGTAGAACACAGTAGAACACACACCATCACACTACAGTAGAACACACACCATAGTAGCACACAGCTGGCCGACACTAAACCATATTCTAATATACATACAGCAAGGTTGCCCAACCCCCCCCCCCCCCCCCCCCCCTCACACGGTCTCTCACGGTCAGGGTCAGGGCAGGGCCGCTCCTCCGGGGGTGTTGAGCTTTACCTGTCAGGCGGGGTGGGGGGGGGGTGGGGGGTGGGGAGGGCAGCCGATCCCTTGAGCTCTCGGGGTCAGGAGCTGAGGGCCTTCCTGCCCCCCCCCCCCACCCCCACCCCCACCCTATAGTAATAACAGCGGAGGAGGAAGAGAAATTATATGCAACCCAATGATGTGACTGACCCCCGGCTCCGCCGCACAGTTCACCCAGAGTTGAGCCCCCCCCCCCCCCCCCCCCCCCCCTCCATGCTCCTCCTCAACACCCTCCCCCCCTCCCCCCCCCCCCCCCCCCCGCTCCTCCTCGGGGCCCACCTGAGAGAGTTGGAGAGTGTGAGCTTGCATTACCGCGTCGTAACTAACTCCGCGGCGAATGCATAATGGAGAAGCTATGAGAGCGGGAAAAAAAAACGGAAATCCCACTCAAATTATTATCGTCTGGTCGTCTCCTCCCGGGTCCGAAGCCAAGCGGTTGTCAATGTGTTGCCTGGACATCATTATAATATATAATATATATATATTCTCTGTTTTCCCCTCTGTAAGGAACATAAAACAACGTGTCGTGATACTGGAGACAGAAATGCACCTCGAGATGACGGCTGTACATCTGATTCATTTGTCAGGGGGTGTCAAAAGTACCAGAAATTATACTTATTAAGTGAAAGTATGGGTACCGTCTCAAAATCTTACTCAAGTAAAAGTCAGTATCTGGCTAAAAACACACTTGAGTAAAAGTAAAAAAGTTTCTTCAACTTTTAAATGTACTTAAGTACTAAAAAGTTAAAGTAAACACTTTCTTTCCGACTGTCTATTCTTCTGATAGCATGTGTTTAATCAAAGATCCCCCGCTTTCTAGTCTTGCACGAGGACCAATCAGCATGGGTATGGGCGGGTTCATTTTCCATTGATGGGGATTTCGGTGAATTATATTAATATGTACTGTTGGACTGTGCTAATTCCATGTACGAATAAACAAATGATGATGATGATTTGATTGGCTGTTTTTAAATAAAGTGCGGCCACAGGATTAATAACGTTAACGCGCAGCGGACTAAGCGTCTGTCTACCACCGCAGAGACACTGGTATCGAATCCGGTTGTCAGCGTTGCCTCCGGCTTGGTCGGTCGTTATACTGACACAATTGGCAGTGTTAGCGGGTGGGAAGCCGGTGGGTGGTAATCTGGTCGTTGTAAAACAGCGACTCCTACAGGTCGGTCAGGGCGCCTGCACAGCGAGGGAGGGAGATGGCGAGGGTAGTGTGACCTCCCACACGTTACACCTCGCCAATGAGAGTCCGCGCTGGCAGGTGAAAAGAAGTGGCTGGCTGTCTCCTATGTATCGGAGGAAGCATCTGATAGACTTCAGGGCTCCCTAGACCGACCAGTGGGGGGCACATGAACGCAACGACCAGGAAGGGGAAGGGGGAATTGGCATAACAACAAAAATTGGGACGGGAGGAAAACACAGAAAAATAGGAGGAGAAAAAGTGGATACAAAAAAAAATAATAGCGTTAACGTTAGTTCGGCCAGAGAAACAAATATACTAATTAAAATGGTTGGACCTGCGAGATTTGTACTTTGTAGGTCTGCATTTTAAATGTAAGGAGTAAAAAGTATGTTTTTTTTTCTCTGAAATGTAATTGAGTAAAAGTACAAAGTATACAAACCTAATAATACTCGAGTGAAGTACAAATCCCCCCAAAACAGTACTTAAGTATTGTAACGAAGTACAATTACTCATGTACTTTACACGCCTGCGTATAAAGTACATGTACACATTACAGTGAAACGCTTGCTTCTGCACGAGCTCTCCGAGAGCGTACTGCATACAGTCACATAAAAGGTTAACAGAATAAAGTCCAAACAATGAGGTACAAAATTAAAGCAATAATGCAAACAACAGCACTTATACATAAAGTTTGTTTATTTTATATCCAGTTGACTTCTACTCTTACCACCTTATGCTATCATCTGATTAGCACTACACTCGGTAGCACTAATTCATATATTTTATACCCATTTTAATCTCCTGTACATTCTATATTACTGTTGCACTTTACTGTTACATTTGTACTCCGGTTGGATGTCAACATTATTTTTGTTGTACTGTACTTGTGCTGTATGATTGATGACAATACATTGTGATCTAATCTAATAGGATACAGTGGAGCAGAAGTAGATGGTTTGGAGGTAAAGAGTGTGTGTGTGTGTGTGTGCGTGTGTGTGTGTGCGTGCGTGTGTGTGTGTGTGTGTGTGTGTGTGTGTGTGTGTGTGTGTGTGGGGGGGGGGGGTCAATAGGTCATGGACATGAATAACTAGATAAATAGGTCTATATACATGTATGTATGCATTTGATTATGTGGGTGTGTGTAGGTTTGTAGGCAGGTGGGTAGGTAGGTAGTTATGTATTATTATGTACGCAGTATATATGCATGTATAAACTGTGTGTGTATGTACTGTATGTTTGTATTTACACATATCTTTTGAATGTTTTACTGGTATTTCTTAATAATAATATGTATATTTTTGTACGTTTGATTTGACAAAATAGGGGAAGTTCTCTATAAGCCTCTATAGGCTTCTAAAACTTCTCCTACACATTATGGTTATTATGTATTTTTTTTCCCTTTTTGTTTAACTCTTTATGTGTTAATAAATAAATAAATAAATATATATATTTAAAATAAACGACATAGCAATATTTGCGACACCTTGAAAAGTTGACCCCTCCCTGCAATATTTCCACATGACGTCAGGAAGCTGCCACAGCCCTGGTTCTGGTTCCACATGACGTCACGAAGCTGCCACAGCCCTGGTTCTGGTTCTCATCTCTACTTTACTTTAACCCAAACAAAATGTTCCATGGACTCCATGGAATTTTCCATCGCAATAAAACACAGACATTTTTTTTGAGAAAAGAGGCCACAGAATTAAGCATTTGGGGGTCACACACTAATCACCAAATAACTCTTATTTAGAAACGGTATAGGTGATGGTTTATAGTACAGAACGTTTAGAAAGTTAGCGAGCGAGCTAATGGTCAGCTAGCGTTTTTGGTTCTCAACTCATCAAAGTCTCTCTCTCTGAGCTCATGTCGTCAGCGTGATAACCGCTAGCACGCTAGATAACTTCATTACCATCATCAGCGCCGAAACCTACACAAAGTTTATTGAGCTAACATAACACTTTGCCTCGTGTTGATGTTAGCTATAGCTATTTATAATGTTCTGCTTTCATCTGATTTTAATCTGGCTAATGGTTCGCTGACAGGACTTCACAGTCACACACATATCATACAGACAGTGAGATCATACAGCACGACTGGCATGTGTGCGAGCCCCAGTGTGTGTTGTACAGCTCCCATGGTAGAAGAGCAGAGAACCGTACATCAACACACCGCTCTGTGGCCAGGGGGGCTGGGAGCTGCCAGACCCCGGCCTCCATCAGCAGACACCAGTCCCGTGAAAGGAGAGCGACAGGATTTTTAAATGAAACGCCCCAGTTAATGGAGGGAATGTTTCTAATGAGATGCCAGAACACTCCATGCTTCACAGAGAGGCACATGAGGGCCAGAGGAAAGGCCAGTGAGTCGGTCGGTCAGTCAAGTCAGTCAGTCAGTCAGTCAGTCAGTCAGTCAGTCAGTCAGTCAGTCAGCCAGTCAGTCAGTCAGTCAGTCAGTCAGTCAGTCAGTCAGTCAGTCAGTCAGTCAGTCAGTCAGTCAGTCAGTCAGTCAGTCAGTCAGTCAGTCAGCCAGTCAGTCAGTCAGTCAGTCGGTCAGCCATCCAGTCAGTCAGTCAGTCAGTCAGTCAGTCAGTCAGTCAGTCAGTCAGTCAGTCAGCCAGTCAGTCAGTCAGTCAGTCAGTCAGTCAGTCAGTCAGTCAGTCAGTCAGTCAGCCAGTCAGCAAGTCAGTCAGTCAGTCAGTCAGTCAGTCAGTCAGTCAGTCAGTCAGTCAGTCAGTCAGTCAGTCAGTCAGTCAGTCAGTCAGTCAGTCAGTCAGTCAGTCAGTCAGTCAGTCAGTCAGTCAGTCAGTCAGTCAGTCAGTCAGTCAGTCAGTCAGTCAGTCAGTCAGTCAGCCAGCCAGCCAGCCAGCCAGCCAGCCAGTCAGTAGGCTACAAATCCTCCCTGCAACCCCTCCTTTGTCAATATTATATAATCGTATTGATTATCTCCCATGACATAATCTAGGTCCTATTCTGAGATTTCACAAATGCACCAGGAGGCCGGTTTTTGCCTGTTTAGGGTCAGGTTAGGATTAGGCAAAGAAAGTGTGAAAAAAATGGTTAGGGTTAGGTAGCTTAATGGTAGCTTAACCTCTTAAGCTAGCCATATTTTCAGAAAATTTGCCTAAAAGTACATATCCAAGTAAATAGAAGATTGCTCCACTTCTACAAGGTAAATTTGCATGTTCTTGGTATCTAGGGGCATCTATGGACCCCAGGGAATGTATTCCCAGTGTCAGAAATATTGTGTCTGTTACTAGGCTTGACTAAATTGTAATGAACCAAAGGAGAATATAAATGATTATTATTATTACTTTTCTTTCCGTCTTTGACGGTGAATAACAACAGCATCAATGCTAACATTGACCAAACGTGAATAATTACCACTGAGCTTATTCAGCACCTTCTTGAGATCAAGTGTACTTACTAAAATCTAAGCAAATGAACAAAGGGCAGATGATTTACAGGGTTTTTTGTAGATACAGCACTGAGTTTTGCCATCCGGACACATGCAATTTTAAATATGAATATAGAATATAGAATATCAGGCCTATAAATTACCTTATTATGGCCACGTCATACATCTATGGATCAGCCCGAATCTCATCTCTTTCCAATGGCAGTTACATCTGGATTTAGTGCCGCCAGGCGCCCGTTACAGGGCAGCAAAGATGTTTGCGAAGCAGATGTTTCCTAGACGTTCACAGAAATGTAAAGAAACAATATACATTGTATTTTATGGCAATAACGATGAGGTTTGTTCGACCCGTGAGATATAAACAAGATTTTCACGTCAATATATATTATTTTTACCTACCTTTCCTCCTCCTTTTTCTGTGATTTCTTTCTCCCATCCCAATTTCCTCTCGTGCCAATTCGCCCTCCCCTGTCCTGATCGTTGCTCGCATGTGCCCCCCACTGACCGGTCGTAGGGAGGATAGAAGCCCATCACATGTCCCCTCCGATACATGTGGAGGCAGCCAGTCACTTCTTTTCACCTGCCAGCGCGGACTCTCCTTGGCGAGGTGTAACGTGTGGGAGGCTCACACTGCCCCCGCCATTTCCTGTCTCTGCTGTGCAGGCGCCCCAACCGACCTGTAGGTGTCGCTGTTCACAACGACCAGATTACCACCCATCGACTCCCCTCCCGCTGACTCTGCCAATTGAGTCAGTATGACGGCCGGCCCAAGCCGGAGGCAACGCTGACAGCCGGATTCGAGACAGGTGTCTCTTGCGTTGGTGACAAGCGCAATTTCCGCTGCGCCACCCACCGCCCTTCACGTCAATATTTGTTAAATAAAAATGGTTGGACTACATTTGTATGTGGCTGGTGTGAGCTGGGTAGTGTAGTTTAATAAAATGTAGATGTCTATTGAAAGCCCTGGGTCTCCTCTTTCTTTGGACTACAACACTTTCATGACGGCTTCCTGTCGCCATGTCTAAATTGTCCGTTTTCTGGTGCAATTGCGTGGAAATTCTAATAAGCTCATATTCACTAATAACGCTTAAAATCCTTGGTAAACAAACGTAGTGCTGAAAATATACACCTTGACTGCTGTTCTGATAGGGATAGGGTCTTTACTCTTGGCTACATTTGAAAAAGAAACGCAACATCACTTAATACTGTGACGGTCTATTTGTGACGTGAAGTAAATCTCGGCCCGGTACTGATCGGGCTTAAGAGGTTAAAGGTCGCCTAAAGATAGGCTAATGGTAGCTGTCGGCTCCGGGCCGCGTTTTCGCCGATCAACCGATACATTGTTGGAAAGTTTAATTTGCCGCCTTTCGATCGTCACCTCACTCGACCGATTGCGTGCTTCCATTCTCGAGTTACAAGACGAAACATCCGGCCAGTGTCATTTGACAAGCCGTTCTGACGAGTGACCACGTCCAGTTGTGAACGGTCCTGAACTGACCAGTGACCGCTGATGGTGAAACTGATTGACCACCGTTGTAACCAAGGAGCGTCTTTGTTTTGACGAGAGCCCAGAGAGAGAGAGAGAGAGAGAGGGAGAGAGAGAGAGAGAGAGAGAGAGAGAGAGAGAGAGAGAGAGTCAGAGCCCAGAGAGAGAGAGAGAGAGAGAGAGAGAGAGAGAGAGAGAGAGTCAGAGCCAGAGAGAGAGAGAGAGAGAGAGAGAGAGAGAGCCAGAGAGAGAGAGAGAGAGAGAGAGAGTCAGAGCCCAGAGAGAGAGAAGAGAGAGAGAGAGAGTCAGAGCCCAGAGAGAGAGAGAGAGAGAGAGAGAGAGAGAGAGTCAGAGCCCAGAGAGAGAGAGAGAGTCAGAGAGAGAGAGAGACAGCAGGGCGAGGGAGGTATGTAAATCTCTGGGAGAGCAACAGGCTCCGGAGGAAATAAATCTGCAGAGGTTCACGGTGAGTTCAGCCAAACCACAGCTCTCAGAGCTCTCTCTCTTCAAACCTTCACTGTCCCTTCCTATATCTCTCTCCCTCTCCATTTATTTCTCTCTGTCTCTCTCTCTCTTCCCCCCTCTCTTTCTCCCTGTCTCTCTCTATTCATCTCTCTCTCCCCCCCCTCTTTCTCTCTTCATCTTTCTCTGTCTCTCTGTCCATCTGTCTCTCTCTCTCTTCCCCCCTCTCTCCCTCTCTTTCTCTCTCCTCCCCCCCCCTCTCTCTCTCTCTCTCTCTCTCTCTCTCTCTTCTCTCTCTCTCTCTCTCTCTCTCTCTCTCAGACCCATCTCATCCCATGTCCCAGACAGACCAAGCTCCAGTGATGTCATCGCTCCGACAGGGAACCTCATGGGAGGCGAAAAAAGGCACTCCTTGTGTGTGTGTGTGTGTGTGTGTGTGTGTGTGTGTGTGTGTGTGTGTGTGTGTGTGTGTGTGTGTGTGTGTGTGTGTGTGTGTGTGTGTGTGTGTGTGTGTGTGTGTGTGTGTGTGTGTGTGTGTGTGTGTGTGTGTGTGTGTGTGTGTGTGTGTCGTGTGTGTGTGTGTCTGATCTGGTCTGGTTCTGGTCTGCTCTGCGTCACTCTAGTTTAGTTTGGTCTCTTGTGGTCTGGTCCCTGGTTGCCTTAACGACGGGTTGAGAGACCCGGGAGGGTTAGGAGGCGTAAATCTAGTGGATCCCCACATGACAAGGGGAGGAGCTGGGGGTGTTTTGATGAGCCTGCGGGCTCTGAGTGGCACCAGACAACGCCGTGTTCGTCACTCCGCGCATCAGAGCGGGCGACAAATCAATCGACAGTGGATCTTCACGCCAGGCCTCTGCCGCCATGAGATTAGATGGTGTTTGTTCATGAACTACAACTTTAGGACAAAACACACAGATGTACATCTGGGGGGGGGGGGGGGGGGGGGGGCGGCATGGTGGCACGGGGGTTATCACTGCTGGTCCTGGGTTCGAACCCCAGCAGGGGCCTTTCTGTGTGGAGTTTGCGTGTTCTCCGTGTGTTTGCGTGGAGCTCCTCCCCCACCATGGAGACACGCGTGTTAGGCAGGGAGTACAGATGAGAACCAGCTCGTTACATTGATGAAAACTGAAGATGTTGATTAATGTGCACTGTCCCTGGGTAAAAAAAAAATATTATAAATAAACTTAAAACATCACGCCGAGGACCATCGTTGTCCAGGAATAGTCATGGCCGCTTAGTTTTAATAATAATAATAATAATAATAATAATAATAATAATAATAATAATAATAATAATAATAATAATAATAAATAATAATAATAATAATAATAATAATAATAATAATAATAATAAATTGGATTTAGAGAGAGAAGCGCCTCTCTCGGACTCAAGAACACGTTACAAAGAAAGAGAAGCTCTATAAAAGAAAGGGTACAAATATGAATATATATATAGTAACAACAGGAAAATAAACAAATACAAATTTTAAAAGGAAGCAAGGTGCATTCCATTTGGACAAAACAAAAACAAAAACAACGGGATCAGTAGTTTAAAAGAGAGTCAGAGTCGGGGGGGGGGGGGGGGGGGGGGGGGTCACTTGGAGATTCATAAGTTCATATTAAATGTCCAGGTAGAGAAATTAGGCGATGTCCTGCAGCTGACTGGAGAAATAAGCCTGAAAACAGATCAAACCTAACGTTTCACAACGGTGTGAGCCCTCAAAGGTGACCAGTATTGGAAAGTCATTGCTTTTTGCATTTCTTTTTTGCATTTTGTACAATTTAGTTTTGAAATTGTATATTTTAAATAGTGTTTGGTCTTTAACTTTTTACTGTAAGGATAGCCTACAGTGGGGGCGGGGCCCCCTAAGCTCCAGGGCTCCCCCACACCGCGGGGGGTGCGGGGGCCTCCCCTACGCCACTGGCTAGATCCACAAAGAATGGATTGCACGGTGCAATTTGCACCCTTACTTACAATTCACTATGAATTGAAAATGGGGGACCCTGATGTAAACAAGACGAAAGTCTTTCTCTGGTCTGCATCCCCTTAACAATTGTGTGTATTGAGCCGTACTGTATTGTACCCCATTCTGCAATCTGCTAATAAAACTTTCATTCAATCAATCAATCTGCACGGTGATTGATTGAATGAACATTTTATTAACAGATTGCAGAATGTGTATACAATACAGTCATTGTAAGTAAGGGTGCAACTTGCTCCGTGCAATCCATTCTTTGTGGATCTAGTCAGTGGCGTAGGGGAGGCTTAGGGAGCCCCGCCCCCACTGTAGGCTATCCTCATAGATTTCGTAACGCGGGAACAGGGTGCAGAGGGCGGGGCCCCCCCCTCCCTGCTATGTTGCTAGGCACCCCGTCCCCGTCATGTGTACGCTGTAGTACAAGAGTGTATCATTATAATTATCTCCAGCGCAAAGACGTGGACCTGTTACAGGCGACAGCAATGCTTGGTAACGCAACCGACACACTTGCCCAACTCCGAGGAGAGTTTGATGGCTTAAAAGCGCACGCGCAAGAGCTGGCATCCTCATGGGGTGTACAACACAGTCTCTTTAAAGACAGACGCGTAATGCTCTTAGGCCTAATACTATAAAGAAAATTGAGCGTGGAACAATCAAAGACCTTGCACAAACCCTGCTCATTGAAAATCAGTCCATTTTGCCAAGTATCCCCGATGTTGCCACAGCACTGAAATTGTTTTTTTTAACTATACCCGTGACTGTTGCCAGTGCTGCTGAGAGATCTTTCTCAAAACTTAAATGAATAAAGACCTATTTGAGGAGCACAATGTCGCAAGAGAGACTGTCTGGGTTAGCGGCCCTTAGTATTGAGAGCCGACGTGCACGCAGTATAGATTTAAAGACTGTCATACAGGACTTTGCGCAGAAGAATGCCAGGAGACGCGCTCGTATAAAATAATAGGCCTACAAAGCAGCTCCTGATTGCATCCTCTATGTAACCTATAGGACGTGTTTTGTTTGTTTGTTTTTTGTAGGCTACTTTTCTTTTATACAGAATGTTATATGTGAACTGTTCCGTTGTGTGAACTTCAATGATGATAGCGTTCTACAATATATACCTTCATGTTACAAAAAATACACATCCACTTGTTTGTATTTGTCAATGATGTTTAAATCAGATGTATATTATTATACAGTTCCTACTGACCTTACTGTTTAAATCAGATGTATCTTTATTCAGAAAGTTCCTACTGACCCTATACTGTTTAAATCAGATGTATCTTTATTCAGAAAGTTCCTACTGACCCTATACTGTTTAAATCAGATGTATCTTTATTCAGAAAGTTCCTACTGACCCTATACTGTTTAAATCAGATGCCTGAAAAAATAAACATTTAAAAAAGTGGCCCCGATGTCTATCCCATGTACTTTATTATTGATTTAGGGGAGGGGGCGGGGCCCCATGGTCCGACCTGCGGGGGAGCCCCGACATATTGCGCAACGCCACTGGATCTAGCCCCTAGTGTGGTTGGGTACAGGCACGTGCACACATAGAGCCCAAGGGGTGCTGGAGCACCTGCCCCTCTAAAGTCCTGTGTACGTCCCTGGTTGGGTATGTGCTCATAGAAAGTGGACAACTTGACTCATTTGGTCTCTCAGCTAAATAATCTCCTCCTTCATTAGATTAGATTCAAATGTATTGTCATCACGCAGCACAAGTACAGGACAACGAAAATAAGTTCGGCATCCAACCAGAGTGCAAATGTAACAGTAAAGTGCAACAGTAACATACAATGTACAGGATGATTAAACTGTTGTGGCAGACCGGCTTGCGTGGTACTGGACGGCCGCTAGATCTCTAGGACCGACCCCCGCTATCGGACGCCGACGATTCTCGCGGATTACGCACTGGCTGACGCTTACGCTAACCTCGTCCTTCCCCCTAACAGCAATAAAACGGCTGTTAAACGCGCTTCTACCTTGTGCTGTGTGTATTTTATTCATTCCAATCTGGTGACGGCTCAATACACCCCCCGAGTCTGTCACACTGGGTTATACAATATAATAAACGACAGAGTAATGGTGCTAATCAGGGGAATTAAGAATCCATGGGTGTATTATTATTCCTATAATCTGGAACATTCATGTTCATGTTTGACTATGAATGACTTTGCGCTGAAAGCCAGATGTCAGACCAGAGGATGTTAGGGTTTGTGATGTTGCTCAAGACGGAGAGATCTGAGCGTCTTCGCAGACGGCGGACGGGAGACTGGTTTTATGATCTTGTTTGTCAAGAGTTTTCATAAACAAAAATGACTTTTATTTCTGTGTTGCACTGAAACCCCGAGGGAGCGGCCGGCTTTCTCATTCACCAAAACAGAAATCACACGGAGGAGAACATTGCTGTTTGTTTGTTTGTTTGTTTTGGAATCAGAATCCATGGAAACAACTTTTTAGAGACACCTCTCTTCGCCGGAGATGTCGTTCCACTGCTACAAACATTATGATCGGGAAATCGTTTTTTATTTTTTTTATAACCCAGCCCTAATGATTATTGTACTGTAAATGAGAGCTATTTCATTGCACTGCACTATTGCACTATTTTATTCTAGTCTATTCTATGCTCATTCTATGCCTATCGTGTGCCTACATTACTGACGTGAAGCACTTTGGGCTGCAAATTATTGTACGAAAGGTGCAAATAAAGTGTATCATTATTATTGTATGAAAGGTGCTATACAAATAAAGTTTATCATTATCATCATCATTATTATGATCTTTCTGACGTTCTGTTTCGATTGTATAACGTTAGCGTTAACTCCTGGCGGCGCAGTGCAGCACAGTAGACCTGCTTTGGGTCGAGGCCAACATGGTGGTTGGTTCCACAGTGGAACCCAAGACGTGACGGAGGTAGAGTTACAGGTGGAGGTCTGTTGGCAGCTGACTACTGAATATATTCAGGTTATAACAACAGAATGTCGGAATGAGGAGAAAGTCCGTTGCCAAGCGCGACTCGTATGTCTCCCTGGGGTTCTGCTGTTTATATAATGATTTGATATCGACAACAGGCAGTGGTGGAAGAAGTACACGGTTCCTTTACTTATAGTAAAAGTAGAAATACTCAGATAAATGAGTACTCTGGTAAAAGTCCATCAAATTCTACTTAAGTAAAAGTAGAGAAGTATTTGCTATTGCATGCACTTAAGTATCTAAAGTAAAAGCACACATTCTACCTGTATCCATTGACCTGATTAAAGGTTATGTTAAAGTGGTACGTGGTCCAGTTACGCTGCTCTGATTAAAGGTTATGTTAAAGTGGTGTGTGGTCCAGTTACGCTGCTCTGATTAAAGGTTATGTTAAAGTGGTGTGTGGTCCAGTTATGCTGCTCTGATTAAAGGTTATGTTAAAGTGGTGTGTGGTCCAGTTATGCTGCTCTGATTAAAGGTTGTGTTAAAGTGGTCTGTGGTCCAGTTATGCTGCTCTGATTAAATGTGATGTTAAAGTGGTATGTGGTCCAGTTATGCTGCTCTGATTAAAGGTTATGTTAAAGTGGTATGTGGTCCAGTTATGCTGCTCTGATTAAAGGGTTTGTTAAAGTGGTATGTGGTCCAGTTATGCTGCTCTGATTAAAGGTCATGTTAAAGTGGTATGTGGTCCAGTTATGCTGCTCTGATTAAAGGTTATATTAAAGTGGTATGTGGTCCAGTTATGCTGCTCTGATTAAAGGTCATGTTAAAGTGGTATGTGGTCCAGTTATGCTGCTCTGATTAAAGGTTATATTAAAGTGGTATGTGGTCCAGTTATGCTGCTCTGATTAAAGGTTATGTTAAAGTGGTATGTGGTCCAGTTATGCTGCTCTGATTAAAGGTTATATTAAAGTGGTATGTGGTCCAGTTATGCTGCTCTGATTAAAGGTTGTGTTAAAGTGGTATGTTGTCCAGTTATGCTGCTCTGATTAAAGGTGATGTTAAAGTGGTATGTGGTCCAGTTATGCTGCTCTGATTAAAGGTCGTGTTAAAGTGGTATGTGGTCCAGTTACGCTGCTCTGATTAAAGGTTATGTTAAAGTGGTATGTGGTCCAGTTACGCTGCTCTGATTAAAGGTTATGTTAAAGTGGTATGTGGTCCAGTTATGCTGCTCTGATTAAAGGTTATGTTAAAGTGGTATGTGGTCCAGTTATGCTGCTCTGATTAAAGGTTATGTTAAAGTGGTATGTGGTCCAGTTATGCTGCTCTGATTAAAGGTTATGTTAAAGTGGTACATGGTCCAGTTATGCTGCTCTGGTTAAAGGTTGTGTTAAAGTGGTATGTGGTCCAGTTATGCTGCTCTGGTTAAAGGTTATGTTAAAGTGGTATGTGGTCCAGTTATGCTGCTCTGATTAAAGGTTGTGTTAAAGTGGTATGTGGTCCAGTTATGCTGCTCTGATTAAAGGTGATGTTAAAGTGGTATGTGGTCCAGTTATGCTGCTCTGATTAAAGGTTGTGTTAAAGTGGTATGTGGTCCAGTTACGCTGCTCTGATTAAAGGTTATGTTAAAGTGGTATGTGGTCCAGTTATGCTGCTCTGATTAAAGGTTGTGTTAAAGTGGTATGTGGTCCAGTTATGCTGCTCTGATTAAATGTGATGTTAAAGTGGTATGTGGTCCAGTTATGCTGCTCTGATTAAAGGTTATGTTAAAGTGGTATGTGGTCCAGTTATGCTGCTCTGATTAAAGGTTATGTTAAAGTGGTATGTGGTCCAGTTATGCTGCTCTGATTAAAGGTTATGTTAAAGTGGTATGTGGTCCAGTAATGCTGTTCTGATTAAAGGTTATGTTAAAGTGGTATGTGGTCCAGTTACGCTGCTCTGATTAAAGGTTAAGTTAAAGTGGTATGTGGTCCAGTTATGCTGCTCTGATTAAAGGTGATGTTAAAGTGGTATGTGGTCCAGTTATGCTCCTCTGATTAAAGGTTATGTTAAAGTGGTATGTGGTCCAGTTATGCTGCTCTGATTAAAGGTTATGTTAAAGTGGTATGTGGTCCAGTTATGCTGCTCTGATTAAAGGTCATGTTAAAGTGGTATGTGGTCCAGTGATGCTGCTCTGATTAAATGTTATGTTAAAGTGGTATGTGGTCCAGTTATGCTGCTCTGATTAAAGGTTATGTTAAAGTGGTCTGTGGTCCAGTTACGCTGCTCTGATTAAAGGTTATGTTAAAGTGGTATGTGGTCCAGTTACGCTGCTCTGATTAAAGGTTATGTTAAAGTGGTATGTGGTCCAGTTACGCTGCTCTGATTACGTCCTCTTGAAGTTAACAAGCATCAAATGTGAAAGTATATAATATTCATCCATTTCTTATTTTATATATATTATGTTTTCTATGCAAAATCCTTTTCTTCAAAGTAAAGTTAGTAACTGATGGGTTCAGATAAATGTAGTGGAGTAAAAAGTACAATGTTTCCCTTTGAAATGTAGTGGAGTAAAATGTATAATGTTCCCTAAAATGAAAATACTCACATAAAGTACATGTAGCTTGAAAATGTACTTAAGTACAGTACTTAGTTACTTCCCACCACTGTCAACAGGCTGGAAGCTGGGGCCGTGATCCTGGCGGAGAGACCGGCTCCACGTGTTGAACACCTGAATGACATCACGACAGCTTTATAAATGTCCACCGCTGTACCTGGAGGACGTAACAACATTGCAGGTGTAAGTGTTCGGAGATCTTGTCGAGGCCGTCGATGGTCCTCGGAAAACAAGGAATGACGAATCTGAATTCATACGTTGCGTCCTGTACAATATTGTTGGGTGGTCCTCTTTGGCAGAAAGACGAGGATTCTGAAGGTTGTCCAAATTACGTGACTTCATTATATTTATAATTTATTATACAATTATTAATTTATACAAGGTGGCCTATTGGGAGGTTGGAGCCTGATGTGAAAAACAATGTGATTTTATACATCTGCACTTTATGTGCTAATTCTGTTTTTTTTGCTGCTGTGAAGCACATTATTATTATTATTATTATTATTATTATTATTATTATTATTATTATTATTATTATTATTATTATTATTATTATTATTATTATTATTATTATTATTATTATTATTATTATTATTATTATTATTATTATTATTATTATTATTATTATTATTATTATTATTATTATTATTATTATTATTATTATTATTATTATTATTATTATTATTATTATTATTATTATTATTATATTTGAACGGACCTCTGGACCCTATTGTACACTAACAAATAATTGGCTTACCTAACTTTTGCATTTTGCATTTTGTACATTTTAGTTTTGTATATTGTATATTTTGTAGAGTGTTTGGTCTTTAGTCTTTAACTATTTACTCTATGAAGCACAATCCCAGGGAGGCTCATACAGAACCTGGGGTGAGTAGCGGTGCCAGGATGGTATCATGAAGCACAGTCATGAAGGGCTGGGTGAGGAGCGGTGCCAGGATGGTATCGTGAAGCACAGTCATGAAGGGCTGGGTGAGGAGCGGTGCCAGGATGGTATCGTGAAGCACAGTCATGAAGGGCTGGGTGAGGAGCGGTGCCAGGATGGTATCATGAAGCACAGTCATGAAGGGCTGGGGTGAGGAGCGGTGCCAGGATGGTATCGTGAAGCACAGTCATGAAGGGCTGGGTGAGGAGCGGTGCCAGGATGGTATCGTGAAGCACAGTCAAGAAGGGCTGGGTGAGGAGCGGTGCCAGGATGGTATCATGAAGCACAGTCAAGAAGGGCTGGGGTGAGGAGCGGTGCCAGGATGGTATCATGAAGCACAGTCAAGAAGGGCTGGGGTGAGGAGCGGTGCCAGGATGGTATCATGAAGCACAGTCATGAAGGGCTGGGGTGAGTAGCGGTGCCAGGATGGTATCATGAAGCACAGTCAAGAAGGGCTGGGGTGAGGAGCGGTGCCAGGATGGTATCATGAAGCACAGTCATGAAGGGCTGGGTGAGGAGCGGTGCCAGGATGGTATCATGAAGCACAGTCATGAAGGGCTGGGTGAGGAGCGGTGCCAGGATGGTATCATGAAGCACAGTCATGAAGGGCTGGGTGAGGAGCGGTGCCAGGATGGTATCATGAAGCACAGTCATGAAGGGCTGGGTGAGGAGCGGTGCCAGGATGGTATCATGAAGCACAGTCACGAAGGGCTGGGTGAGGAGCGGTGCCAGGATGGTATCATGAAGCACAGTCATGAAGGGCTGGGTGAGGAGCGGTGCCAGGATGGTATCATGAAGCACAGTCACGAAGGGCTGGGTGAGGAGCGGTGCCAGGATGGTATCATGAAGCACAGTCATGAAGGGCTGGGGTGAGGAGCGGTGCCAGGATGGTATCATGAAGCACAGTCATGAAGGGCTGGGTGAGGAGCGGTGCCAGGATGGTATCATGAAGCACAGTCATGAAGGGCTGGGTGAGGAGCGGTGCCAGGATGGTATCATGAAGCACAGTCATGAAGGGCTGGGTGAGGAGCGGTGCCAGGATGGTATCATGAAGCACAGTCATGAAGGGCTGGGTGAGGAGCGGTGCCAGGATGGTATCATGAAGCACAGTCATGAAGGGCTGGGGTGAGGAGCGGTGCCAGGATGGTATCGTGAAGCACAGTCATGAAGGGCTGGGTGAGGAGCGGTGCCAGGATGGTATCATGAAGCACAGTCATGAAGGGCTGGGGTGAGGAGCGGTGCCAGGATGGTATCGTGAAGCACAGTCATGAAGGGCTGGGTGAGGAGCGGTGCCAGGATGGTATCATGAAGCACAGTCATGAAGGGCTGGGGGTGAGGAGCGGTGCCAGGATGGTATCATGAAGCACAGTCATGAAGGGCTGGGTGAGGAGCGGTGCCAGGATGGTATCATGAAGCACAGTCATGAAGGGCTGGGTGAGGAGCGGTGCTCGGGGTTAAACTCACTCTCACATCCTCAAAAGACACATAGACACGTTACAAAGCAGTGAGTTCACCTCTTGGTATAGCGGTCTGTGTTGTTGCCCGCGGCGTGGCAGACCCGCGTTCGAAACTCCCTCGGGGCAGCGAAGTTTGAGGTGACGTTGTCACAACCGTTACACATGTACCTTATATGTGACAAGTAAAACAAAACTTGAACTTAAAGTGCCTAGAGTTTATACTAAACACACACCTGTTCACACTTGCCTTCGCGCATCACGGTGCTGCTCCCAAGTAGCCCACCCCCTTCACCCCCTTCACCCCTTACCCCCTTCACCCCTTCCAACCCCTTCACCCCCTTCACCCCCTCCACCCCTTCCACCCCCTTCACCCCCTTCACCCCTAACCCCCTTCACCCCCGACTCTTTTCTTTTAAGCTACTGATCCTTTTGTTTTTGTTTATTTTGTCTTACTCTTTCTTCCAAATGGACGGCACCTTGCTTCCCTTTTCCTTGTTTTATGTTCCTGTTGTTACTATACATATATAATCATATTCTTATCTTGTCTTTTATATAGCTTCTCTTTTTATGTAAAGTGTCCTTGAGTCTGAGAAAGGCGCTTCTCTCTCTAAATCGAATCTATTATTATTATTATTATTATTATTATTATTATTATTATTATTATTATTATTATTATTATTATTATTATTATTATTATTATTATTATTATTATTATTATTATTATTATTATTATTATTATTATTATTATTATTATTATTATTATTATTATTATTATTATTATTATTATTATTATTATTATTATTATTATTATTATTATTATTATTATTATTATTATTATTATTATTATTATTATTATTATTATTATTATTATTATTATTATTATTATTATTATTATTATTATTATTATTATTATTATTATTATTATTATTATTATTATTATTATTATTATTATTATTATTATTATTATTATTATTATTATTATTATTATTATTATTATTATTATTATTATTATTATTATTATTATTATTATTATTATTATTATTATTATTATTATTATTATTATTATTATTATTATTATTATTATTATTATTATTATTATTATTATTATTATTATTATTATTATTATTATTATTATTATTATTATTATTATTATTATTATTATTATTATTATTATTATTATTATTATTATTATTATTATTATTATTATTATTATTATTATTATTATTATTATTATTATTATTATTATTATTATTATTATTATTATTATTATTATTATTATTATTATTATTATTATTATTATTATTATTATTATTATTATTATTATTATTATTATTATTATTATTATTATTATTATTATTATTATTATTATTATTATTATTATTATTATTATTATTATTATTATTATTATTATTATTATTATTATTATTATTATTATTATTATTATTATTATTATTATTATTATTATTATTATTATTATTATTATTATTATTATTATTATTATTATTATTATTATTATTATTATTATTTATTATTATACTGAACTTGGTCGATCTGACTTTAGCTTCTGCGCTCCTGAATCGTGCAACGCCCCGCGAGATACATTCAAATTACCTATTCACGACTAATACTACTATTATGTACCTTACTACTACGCGCTACTATACTTATACTACTACCTATTGTGCTAATATGTCTATACTAGTATGTACTCAGAGTGTAACACTCAAGTTCAACACTATTTTTACATTTACATTTACATTTTGTCATTTAGCTGAACGCTTTTATCCAAAGCGACTTACAAGTTCTGTACGACAAGCCATCAGGAAGGAAGGGCACAACTCTATCAGCTGAGCAACAATGTTCATCAAAGTGTTGAGGGCTACAGTGTAGGTTAGTTTATTAGGACAAGTGCATGGCAGTAAGGTTAGTTAGGGTTAGATATATTTATTATTATTTATTTTTTTCCATTATTTCAGATAATGGTTGAAGAAGTGCGTCTTTAGTCGACGGCGAAAGATTGGACGGGATTCGGCTGTTCTAACTGGGATGGGTAGTTCATTCCACCATTGTGGGGCAAGGACTGAGAATAGGCGGCTTCTCTTTGATGACCCTCCCGGAGCTCGGATAGGAGTAGGTCTGAGGCGGCCAGAAGATGCAGAGCGTAGGGGTCTTGAGGGTGTGTAGTTAGAGACCATTGACCGGAGGTAGGCGGGAGCGGTTCCATTTGCTGCATGGTATGCCAGGTCGAGGGCCTTGAAGCGGATACGTGCAGCAATGGGGAGCCAGTGCAGGTCCCTAAGAAGAAGTGGGGTGACATGGGCCGACTTCGGTAGGTTTGAGATCAGGCGGGCCGCTGCGTTCTGAATGAGTTGAAGAGGCTTAGTGGCAGTGGCCGGGAGGCCAGCGAGCAGTGCGTTGCAGTAGTCGAGGCGGGAGATGACCGTTGATTGGACGAGGAGTTGGAGTTGGAGTATTTGACGAACAATCTTACTGACCCTTAGCTGCCAGAGTTGTCGAACAATCTTACTGACCCTTAGCTGCCAGAGTTGTGCCCTTCCTTCCAGCTGACTTGTTGTACAGAACTTGTAAGTCGCTTTGTATAAAAGTATCAAACGATGTGCACCAGTGCTCCTCTTCTTTGTACATTGTAAAATGTATCGATGATGATGATGATGATGATGATGTGATTGTAAATACTGTCAGTAGTGTTATTCCTCCGTAGGTTGTAAGGCGAGGCCACTGTCATCATCATCGTAGTCATCAAGCATCGCCGGTGACGTTAGCGACGCGGCATGTAAACCGAGGACGACGCAAACTAAGGACTAACGGTGACGACGGTCCACGAGGCTCGTCGAACGAATCCGCTCTTTCGACGTCGGCATCGTGTTCGTACTGGATACATGAATGAACCTAAATATGCAATTCAACTGATA
>NW_028174503.1:0-16486 GCF_963971535.1 Notolepis coatsorum | reverse complement strand
GAGGAGGATGGAGGGAGAGGAGGATGGAGGGAGAGGAGGGTGGAGGGAGAGGAGGATGGAGGGAGAGGAGGGTGGAGGGAGAGGAGGATGCAGGGAGAGGAGGGTGGAGGGAGAGGAGGATGGAGGGAGAGGAGGGTGGAGGGAGAGGAGGATGCAGGGAGAGGAGGACGGAGACGAGGGTGGAGGTAGAGGAGGGTGGAGGGAGAGGAGGATGGAGGGAGAGGAGGAGGGAGGGAGAGGAGGATGGAGGGAGAGGAGGAGGGAGGGAGGGAGGGAGAGGAGGATGCAGGGAGAGGAGGACGGAGACGAGGGTGGAGGTAGAGGAGGGTGGAGGGAGAGGAGGATGGAGGGAGAGGAGGAGGGAGGGAGAGGAGGGTGGAGGGAGAGGAGGATGGAGGGAGAGGAGGAGGGAGGGAGAGGAGGATGGAGGGAGAGGAGGAGGGAGGGAGGGAGGGAGAGGAGGATGGAGGGAGGGAGAGGAGGGTGGAGGGAGAGGAGGGTGGAGGGAGAGGAGGATGGAGGGAGAGGAGGGTGGAGGGAGAGGGGAGGGAGGGAGAGGAGAGTGGAGGGAGAGGAGGATGGAGGGAGAGGAGGGTGGAGGGAGAGGAGGATGGAGGGAGAGGAGGGTGGAGGGAGAGGAGGATGGAGGGAGAGGAGGAGGGAGGGAGAGGAGGATGGAGGGAGAGGAGGAGGGAGGGAGGGAGGGAGAGGAGGATGGAGGGAGAGGAGGGTGGAGGGAGAGGAGGGTGGAGGGAGAGGAGGATGGAGGGAGAGGAGGATGGAGGGAGAGGAGGAGGGAGGGAGGGAGGGAGAGGAGGATGGAGGGAGAGGAGGGTGGAGGGAGAGGAGGGTGGAGGGAGAGGAGGATGGAGGGAGAGGAGGAGGGAGGGAGGGAGGGAGAGGAGGATGGAGGGAGAGGAGGATGGAGGGAGAGGAGGATGGAGGGAGAGGAGGGTGGAGGGAGAGGAGGCATGGAGGGAGAGGAGGAGGGAGGGAGGGAGAGGAGGATGGAGGGAGAGGAGGGTGGAGGGAGAGGAGGATGGAGGGAGAGGAGGATGGAGGGAGAGGAGGATGGAGGGAGAGGAGGATGGAGACGAGGGTGGAGGGAGAGGAGGATGGAGGGAGAGGAGGGTGGAGGGAGAGGAGGATGGAGGGAGAGGAGGACGGAGACGAGGGTGGAGGGAGAGGAGGGTGGAGGGAGAGGAGGATGGAGGGAGAGGAGGGTGGAGGGAGAGGAGGATGGAGGGAGAGGAGGATGGAGGGAGAGGAGGAGGGAGGGAGAGGAGGGTGGAGGGAGAGGAGGATGGAGGGAGAGGAGGGTGGAGGGAGAGGAGGATGGAGGGAGAGGAGGATGGAGGGAGAGGAGGATGGATGGAGAGGAGGGTGGAGGGAGAGGAGGATGGAGGGAGAGGAGGGTGGAGGGAGAGGAGGATGGAGGGAGAGGAGGGTGGAGGGAGAGGAGGATGGAGGGAGAGGAGGGTGGAGGGAGAGGAGGATGGAGGGAGAGGAGGATGGAGGGAGAGGAGGGTGGAGGGAGAGGAGGATGGAGGGAGAGGAGGGTGGAGGGAGGGAGAGGAGGGTGGAGGGAGATGAGGGTGGAGGGAGAGGAGGGTGGAGGGAGAGGAGGATGGAGGGAGAGGAGGATGGAGGGAGATGAGGGTCGAGGGAGAGGAGGATGGAGGGAGAGGAGGGTGGAGGGAGAGGAGGGTGGAGGGAGAGGAGGATGGAGGGAGAGGAGGGTGGAGGGAGAGGAGGGTGGAGGGAGAGGAGGGTGGAGGGAGAGGAGGGTGGAGGGAGAGGAGGGTGGAGGGAGCAGAAGATGGGAGCAGGGTTGGTTGGAGGGATCGAGAGAGAGATAGCAGAGCTGGTAGGAGAGCAGTGAGTCTAATGAGCAGTGTCAGAGAAAGAGAGAGAGAAAGAGAGAGAGGGATAGAAAGAGAGGGAGAGAGAGAGAGAGAGAGAGAGAGAGAGAGAGAGAGAGAGAGAGAGAGAGAGAGAGAGAGGAAGAGCACTTAAGGTCTTTACAGATGACCACTGTTATTCTCCTAGGCAGAGATCCGTGGCGCTACCCTCGGTGTGGCTCACCCGCTTTGACCTTGGTCGACTCGCCACTGACCTCATGAAGCTACTACCAATGAGAATACAGCTTTGTGTGTGATGTCGGCGAAAGCTACTTCCAAACTAGAGTGGATCGTGCCAAGAGGCGGTAGGGAAATTAATCAAGTCTCCGTTTTCGAGAGCGTGACGCCACATAAGAGCTGACCACCATCTTTGCCGTCGTTTGTACTCAGAAGATAGACGGCCGTCCATGATGGTGATCAACTAGATACCTCGTCACGAAGGTCGCTCTGGTGGACCTGGCTGACAAATAGTCTCCGCTAAAAAGCTTTGCTGGCAAATTATCAAGAAACTGTCCGCACTTATAAATAGGGAGGCCTGTGTTACCACACACACACACATACATACACACACACACACACACACACACACACACACACACACACACACACACACACACACACACACACACACACACACATGCACACACACACACACACACATACATACACGCATTGAAATAACAATAATCTGGCAACAACCACCTCTAAACACACACAGTCAGCCACGTACATGCACATGAGGTGAATATAATCTTGCACATGGAGACACAAAATAACAGACACACACACACACACATCAAAGCAGAGAGCTTATTGGCTGCCGACAGATTGACCATTTCCTCAACCTTTCATTCCACCTCTCACTCCTCCTGAATGTCTGTGCCCAAGCATTCAACCTTCCCTATCCATAACCACCCTCCTCCAACCTACCACCTCCGTTTCCCCTTCCCTACCTTCTCTCCATCTCCTGCCCCTCCCCCCAGTTTCCCTTACTTACAACCCTGATTGTTCCCCTACTGGCTTCTGTATTTGTTGTTTGTTACTTGTGGTTTTATGTTTTTGTGTATTCATACTGTTGCTTGTTTCCTTGTGGTTCTATGTTTCTCTGTTCTTTGTTTTGCTTATTGTCAGCGTCGTTGGGTCATTGAAAGCGATATACAAATAAAATGAATTATTATTATTATGCGCGCGAATGTGTCACAGTGACCTAGTTCAAGAAATTAATTACACACAAAAAAACCATCTTGCTCTCAACAACGGCCTAATATTCCTAGACTGAACCTTTTAAAATGTCACAATATCCAGTAGCCTACCTCCAAACCTTAAAATTACTTTCATAACAGAGTTAGAGTAACACAGCAGCCTATACACAATCAAGTGCATGATAGTACGTTGTGTCTTTTGCCTTGTATCTCCACCAAGTGTCACCAAATGTCGTGCCTCTGAGCTGCCACTAGGGGCAGATAGGGTTGGGTCCTGTTCACATTTTTAACTGATACCGATACCTGGGAATCGATACCGGTACCCGACGGTAGCTTTTTCGGTAGTTTCATAATAGCAAACATTTTATTTCAGTTGTAAAACTAAACTAAAGTCTAATCTTCTAAATTTCACCATTGTTATCACACCACACAAACTAATCCCCCCCCCCCTACACCCCTCTCCCAAACCGTTCCTACAAAAAAAGAATTATGTTGCATGATCATGTATACATTTATTATGTATTATAATTTTTTCAGTTTAAATATCAACATTATCTGGCCATCCTCAGTAAATACTAGCAAACTCCTCTGACCTCATCTGGAGATTGGACTTGCGCACACACACACACACACACACAGAAAGGGAGAATGGCTTATAGCAGACTTAATGATTTTAGAATATTTCAGGTAATGACATTTTTATAGTGTACGGTTTGGCTACTTAAAATAATTGAACGTGTATAGAGAGAGAGAGAGAGAGAGAGAGAGAGAGAGAGAGAGAGAGAGAGAGAGAGAGAGAGAGAGAGAGCGAGAGAGAGAGAGAGAGAGAGAGAGAGAGAGAGAGAGAGAGCACTTAAGGTCTCTACAGATGACCACTGTTGTTCACGCAGAGATCCCTGGTGCTACCCTCGGTGTGGCTCACCCGCTTGAAAATCGCCTCAGAGCGCCGTGCTAAAAGTTAAACGTTGACCTTGGTCGACTCGCCACTGACCTCATGAAGCTACTACCAATGAGAATACAGCTTTGTGTGTGATGTCGGCGAAAGCTACTTCCAAACTATAGTGGATCGTGCCAAGAGGCGGTGGGGAAATGAATCAGGTCTCCGTTTTGAGAGCGTGACGCCACATAAGAGAGAGAGAGACGGGCTCAGCCCCCCCCTTTCCTCACTGGAACACAAAACTGAAACTGGTGTTGCAGAGTGCGAGTGTTTCCATTTCCAGGGTTAGCTTAGCTTAGTTAGCGTTAGCAGCTATCGTTTGTTAAGGTTTTTACCACGACGTGGGCATAAAGCGGCACGGTGGTGTAGTGGTTAACACTGTCGCCTCACAGCAAGAAGGTCCAGGGTTCGATTCCCGCTTGGGGACCAGGTTTCCATGATGCCAGGTACCCAGGTGGGATATCTCCCAGGCCTTTCTGTGTGGAGTTTGCATGTTCTCCCCGTGCTCGCAAGGGTTCCCCCTCCGATAAGATAAACCCAATGGAAAAACATGCACAACAACAGATCGCTAACGCTGTTGACGAAGACGGACAGGAGCACTTGGATTGGTCCCCTGGCGCGGCTCACGTTGACGCCTGTCTGCTCCCGGCTGCCCTTGAGGGGGAAGGACGACGGGATGGGTTAATCGCAGAGATGAATCGCATCGGCGATCCTACAGAGACAATGCATGCGTGTGTGTTCCGTGTGTATGTGTGTGTTGAGGATAATTGCATGCCAATTAAAGACCTCTGAGCAGGTCCTGCATTATTATTATTATTATAAAATTATTATAAGGAATGGAATTCGCAGCACTTTGCCCTCGTCTGTCGGCCTAACGCTGCATTTCGATCGTCACCCTACTCGACCATGCTTCCTACACTATGAATTGAAAATGGGGGACCCTGATGTAAACAAGACAAACGTCTTTCTCTGGTCTGCATCCCCTTAACAATTGTGAGTATTGAGCCGTACTGTATTGTACCCATTCTGCAATCTGTTAAATAAAGTTTTCATTCATTCATTCATTCATCATTTTCATTCATTTCCTGTCTCGAGTTACCAGACAAAACGTCCGTCGAGCGTCATTTGACAAGCCTTTCGGACTAGTGACCACGTCCGGTTTGGCCCAGTCCTGAACGGAACAGTCACCTCTAACGGTGAAAATGATTAACCGTTTTTGTAGCAAATGAAATTCTGGAGCTAATGGTATCTTACATGATGGCTGATTCCTACGGTAAAGGGAGAGAAGAAGATGAAGAAGTTGTTTGTTTGGAGAATTTCTTACTCGCCAAATGAATGAGCGGTGTGCTATTTTGGACGAATTATTACAGATACAAGGATTACAAAAACATCAAAAACACTTGTTTTACAGTTTCACCTCCACAACTCTCTAGTCTATACCGTCTTCACACACCCCATGCACTTCAGCTCAATCCTCCATGCCTGTCTCACACACCCCATGCACTTCAGCTCAATCCTCCGTGCCTGTCTCACACACCCCATGCACTTCAGCTCAATCCTCCGTGCCTGTCTCACACACCCCATGCACTTCAGCTCAAACCTCCGTGCCTGTCTCACACACCCCATGCACTTTAGCTCAATCCTCCGTGCCTGTCTCACACACCCCATGCACTTCAGCTCAAACCTCCGTGCCTGTCTCACACACCCCATGCACTTTAGCTCAGCCCTCCGTGCCTGTCTCACACACCCCATGCACTTTAGCTCAATCCTCCGTGCCTGTCTCACACACCCCATGCACTTCAGCTCAAACCTCCGTGCCTGTCTCACACACCCCATGCACTTCAGCTCAATCCTCTGTGCCTGTCTCACACACCCCATGCACTTCTCGTAATGCTGTTTTTCGACTGTGTTGAATTCCGTTGTATTTCCCTGTATACAACCCTCCCGTGATTTTTGACATTCTCATTCAATCGTGTTTTTTTTCGTCTTTGTGATTTCCCCCCCGTCTGCTGTATTTTCCGCCCCGTGGAGACTTATTTAGTTTGTCTCTCCGTGTCCCCTACAGCCCACTCCCCCCAGTGCTCTCCACTGGCATGATCGTCCGCCCGCCAGGCTTGCAGGCTTGTTTTCCCCCCTCTGCGTATTAATAAATGCCCTACGGGTTAAACATGATCCTGTCTCCCGTGGTGTGCATCTGAGCCCACCAGTTACAGAGTCCTACCAGGATTGTTATAAACTTTGGACCTGTACTGTAGATAATAGGGATGGGCGTGAGTTTAATCGATTACTCGTAGCTATGAGAAAAATCGAGAAAATATTATCGAAATTAGAAATGTTTATGAAAAAGAAATAATAAAGATTTTTTACATCTTTTCACATGTATGTGTATGATTATAACTGTTTGTTGGTTTCCTTAAACATATATACGTGAATGAACAAATTCTTAATATAAAAAATAAAAGATATTATTATTATTGTTATAATTTTTTATTTATTTATTTTTTGTAATACACGATCAATCGAGTATAGCATGCGATCAATCTATCTGGATTTTTCTTTAAAATGCCCATCCCTAGTAGATAAGACTTCATGGAACCATTATGTTTTCCAGCTCCTACCTCTCAGCTGTAACTCAAAAACAGGCATCTGGCAACAAGTAAAGAAAACGTGAGTAACCAAAACTTTAATTTCAGTGTGTTCAAACCTCTAACTCGATTACATTAGCACTCAGAGTGATTCGTCTTCTGTTGTGGAAGAAAGGTCAGAATGTTTCCTTTCAAAAAGAGACCAGACTCATGCATGTGCTATAAGTGGTTCATGTAATAAATGGCTAATTACTTTGGGTATGCAATCGTCAGGCATTTTATGCTAAATATGCCCTCAGCATAAGGGGTTCATTAACCAACTCATCAGCATGGTAACACCCTTGACCTGGTGATGACAACAAATTGTCATTGATGGGGTCTCAGTTGTCGAGTTGCCTGTATCTGACCATCACTGGGTGTTTTTTGATGCCAACCTAATTTTAACAAAGATCAAAAGAGAGACTATAGTCAGAAAACGGGTATTAGATGACAACACAGAGGAAAGGTTCTCTAATATATATGAGATCATATAAGACACACAGTCTCTAGACTATTTGTTAGACGCCATGGTAGAACATCTCAACAACACATTGGTTTTGGTTTTGACAGTGAGGAGAGAACAGATGGTGGAGGTAAACGGTACCCTATCCCCCCCCCCTCACAGTGAGCTGTGGCGTTCCACAAGGAAGCATACTAGGACCGCTACTGTTCCTAATTTATGCAAATGACATGTCGTCAGCTTGTGACTGCAACTTGTTCCTGTTTGCGGACGACTCAGCCCTGCTGGTCTCTGACAAGAACAAGTTACAGGTTGAAAAAACCCTCAGCTCGGAACTAGGCAAAATCTGCATATGGCTCGCTGATAACAAACTATCATTACACATGGGCAAAACAGAGTCCATTCTCTTCGGTTCAAATAACAAACTCAGCAAGACCGACGGCTTCTCAGTTACAGTGGGTGACAATATTGTCACAAGGAAAGAAGAAATTACCTACCTGGGCTCCATCCTAGAGGAAAATCTTTCCTGTGACAAAATGGCATCCAATGTAATAAAAAAGGTCAACCAACAAACTCGATTCTTGTACCAGATCTCCTCACTGGTAAACAAGAATACCCTGAAGACTCTGGCAGGAGCACTCATTCAAGGGTACTACGACTATGCTTGCACCTCATGGTACCAAAGCACCTCAAAGGCGCTAAAAACAAAATTACAAACATCTCAAAACAAACTGGTCAGACTACTGCTTGACCTTACTCCTAGAACCCACCTCACCCCTGCCCACTTTGACAAACTAGGATGGCTTAGAGTAGACAACAGAGTACAGCAACTTGCAATGGGCCTGGTCTACAAGATACACTATACGACTAAGGTACCCATGTTTGTACATGTCAAAATACTTCCCAAAGGTCAGTGAATACCACAACCACTACACCAGAGGGAGCTCCACAAATCATGTTAAACCCAGATTCGGCTCGAACAAGGGACTAAACACGTTTCGCAATTATGCCACATCAATGTGGAACGCCCTACCCAAAGCTGTAAAGGAATGTGAATCACTACCCACTTTCAAAAACACTCTCAAAGAACACCTACGGGAGACTGCAATTTGAAACTGGCCCCTGTAAATGTCCTAACCCAACCCAATGTACAGTAAATGACCGTATGGTTTTGTCAATATTCCAATGTACAGTTTTGCTTGTACAGTTGTACAGGGTCCCACCCCACCCACCCAACCTCCTCCAATGTACAGTTCCCCCCCCACCTACCCTCCAATGTACAATTCTACGTCAAATGTATATACCGTACTTTTCGGACTATAAGCCGCGGCTTTTTCCCTCATTTTTCGACCCTGCGGCTTATATAACGGTGCGGCTTATATGTGACTCGACGTGACCAAACCCGAAAATGTAAAAATCTAAATATTGCTTTTTTGACTGCATTGAAATGTTATTTATCTGTTCCCTTATTTGCTAAACTTAATACAACTTGTAAATGAGTTAATTCTTGTTATTTGTCCGACAGTATTGTGTGTGTCCCAATGCTAATTACATATCGCTGCTGTCGGGACAAAACCTCATAACTCCAAAAACCCAACTTTTCAGCAGATGATAAAAACTAACACAGATTTGAGGGTGAATAGAGTTAGGAGGTTTAGACAGATGATCGGTTTAATGCTTTCCCATTGTTTAAACTTTGTAAAACCCACACACACATATGGAGGATGATCTACGGAGTTGATTTATATAATAAAAAAAAAATTCAAAAAATGGAGTTATGAGGTTTTGTCCCGACAGCAGCGATATGGTAATTAAACATTAAAACACCTGCGTCTTATAGTCCAGTGCGGCTTATATATGTACACATCATTCAATTTAGCTGCTGCGGCTTATATTCAGGTGCGGCTTATAGTGCGAAAAGTACGGTACTCTCTTTTCTGGACTCTTTTGGTATCACAAACAGTACTGTATTTGCAAATCTGATATGTCATAAATGTATAGATGTAGCAGTACTGTCTATCTGTATGTCATGTATGTCATATATGTTATGATGAATTGAAAATGGGGGACCCTGATGTAAACAAGACGAAAGTCTTTCTCTGGTCTGCATCCCCTTAACAATTGTATGTATTGTATTGAGCTGTACTGTACTGTACCCATTCTGCAATCTGTTAATAAAGTTTTCAATCAATCAATTGTCATCTACTCTGGATACTGTTGCTCAACTAAAGGCTAAAAAGAAACCGACTGACGATAGCAGTGTTAATCAAAATAAACAAACCTGTCGAGCAGCTGAAAGAAAATGGAGAAAAAGTTCCCAGTGATACATATAAGGTAGCCATGGCCAGCAACAATAAATCAATATGATTGGCAAGAAAGGACTACTTCTCCACAATTATCACAGAGAATGCGGGACACTCTAGAGCAGTGGTTCTCAACTGGTCTAGCCTCGGGACCCAACATTTTCCTTAGTCATTAAGTCGCGACCCAAATTTTTTAACCACTATGATTTATTTCAAAAAAAAATTATTTGTATTTGTGTAAGTATTTTTTGTTACTAAAAACGTATCTTTTCACCTTGGCCTTTTAATATGGACAATATTTAAAGACATGATTATTGTATTGTAAATGAGAGCTATTTTACTGCATTGTTTTTATCCTGTCTATTGTATACTTATTTTATACCTATTCTTATGTCTGCACTTTCTACATTGCACTACTTTTATTGTCTGTTTATGCCTATTCTTATGTCTGCACTTTATGCATTGATTTTATTCTGTCAACTGTATGTTAATTGTATGCTATTTTCTGTGAAGCACTTTGAGCTGCAATCCCTGTATGAAAGGTGCTATATAAATAAAGTTATTATTATTATTTACAAATGTAAATTCATTTATAAAGTCTATCATCTAACGAACATAAGAACGATAAATAGCCTAAATATGAAATGTGTGGGCTATTTTCCATACATGAGGAAGGACGAGTGATTTTTTAATTTTTGATTTTATTAGGGATCCCCATTAGCTGGTGCGATAGCAACCAGCTAGTCTTCCTGGGGTCCACACACAAAAAAACACACAAAAACAATCACTATTGCAAAAAACAAAATTATTAAAAGTCAGTACACACAATGCATAATGAACCTACTGTAACAATTAATATAGCTAAAATTACATTAGTGTAAAACAAAAACAAAAAATTACTTTACAGTGTTAAAAACAATTTAAAAACTATTTAAGATTCTTTTTAAAAGTGAATCTACTGTAAATGCAGCAGAGGTTCCGAGGCAGGCCATTCCACAGAGTTAATGCTCTAAAAATAAAAGATCTCCCCAGAGCGCTGGTTCTAGGACCTGGCAATTCAAGCTGCCCACTACTGGAACCTCTAGTGTAATGCTTGTGCACAGTATTACTAAAAACTTACTGCTCATGACCAACTTGAACAGCACAAGTATATTAAAAGACAATCTATTTTCAACGTTAAGCCAAGAGAGGCGGGCATGCATACGGCTCACATTAGACCTTAGTGAGCAGCCCAGTACCAACCGTGCTGCCCTGTTCTGGACCACCTGGAGCTTCCTGAGGTCACCACTGGCAGCAGATGACCACATCGCAGAGCAATAGTCAAGATGACATAAAACTAAACTTTGCACTATCTGACATAAAAGGGGACGGGCAACAAAAGAAGCACATTTCCTGGAAATACCAATTGCTCTTCCCATTTTAAAACAATATAATTAATATGCTGAGACCAAGACAGAGTGCAATCCAGCATCACTCCAAGGAGTTTAGTACTTTCAACTTGTTGAACTGCTGAATTACACAAGTTTAAATGAAGCTTTGGATTTGTAGATAACCTGTGCCTTGTTCCCAGCACAATACATTTAGTCTTGGAGATATTAAGGACAAGTCTATTACATACTACCCAGTCATGCACAACTTTAAGTTCTCTACTCAAAACTTCATTAAGTACATTGCATGATGGTGCCGCCGCCGCGTAATACAATGTTGAATCATCTGCATAAAGAACTGTTGTAGCACATTTGGTAGCCCAAGATAGGTCATTCGTAAATACAGAGAAGAGCAAAGGTCCTAGGCAACTTCCTTGCGGCACGCCACACTCTAGACCTCTGCTACTGGACAGGCTGCCATTTAGATACACCTTCTGTGATCTAGAGGACAAATAACTTAGTATCCACTTTAAAGCAGAAGAGTTAAAACCATAACATTTAAGTTTATCAACCAGTAGAGAATGGTCCAGCACATCAAATGCAGCACTAAAATCTAACAGCACAGCTCCCACCAACATAGAGTTATCTATAGCTTTAATAGATACACCACAGTTTAATAGATACACCACAGTTCCATTCACATCGTTTCCTTTGTCTGATAGTTAAACTGACATGACCATCGTGTCTGTGTTCATACAATACGTATAATCATTGGGTTTTTTCTTGATTTGGAGTAGTGTAAATATCTTAAAGAATATGTGGAACGGTGTGTGTCTGGAAAACAAAAGCATTGCGATGCATGTATTTATAAATTGTATCTCCGTTTACCAGTAACTGCATTTGTAATACCAGGACAACCCATCACAACTCATGACAACTTTTGAACAGATCAATTATATCTATATAAATCATATTCCTGGAATTGGCGTAGGTGAAGGCTGCTCTTGTGTGTAGTGAAGGAGAAGAGAGGCGGGGAGCGCGCTGTGCGTCTCGGGTTGGTTCTGAAATAGGTCTCCAGCACACATGCAATAAATATAATACATTTCACATGCATAACTCATGATGACGATTTGAGACCACCTTTCTCTAGGCTTTTGAAAATGTAGGGGAGCCCTTGCTCTCATGGAGCAGCAGAGATACTAGAGAAAACCTGAGAAAACGCCTGACTTTTTCTTTCTCTCATTTGACACACCACTTTAAAAATAATATGATCACTGTGGGATATTTCCATGGGTCCAAGCGAAGAAATGGGGCAATCCTATAGGTCCTAAAGGCAGTCCTACAGGTCGTTTTTGAGGCGAACAGATGGTACATAAAAAATATATTAAAAAAAAATATTTTAAGATCCAGAATAATAATATTGGGTCTCATTCTCGAACGAATTTACAACAAAAAATTTCGTCTTAGCCAGATTTCGGCCCATTTAAGACATATTAGGGCTGGGAGCGGGAGTCCCCAAATTTTCCTGAGATCAGATTTGATCGTGGCTGAGAGCAGATTTAAGAGTGCTGAGGAGCAGTCTTATGATTGATTGACTAATTTAAAATTGTATTAACTTGACAGACTGTGTTCTCATAGTGATTCCTTCATGTCAACGCTACAGGCCTCCTTGGAATTAATTACTTAATCATAATTAACACTTTGGTTGCCTAAGGTTAAATTAATGATATACCATAGATTGCCAGCGCTATTTGTCTATGGAGAAAGTCCCCTTCTTTGCAGGGCTATAACTTTTTAAATTCTATTGCTACATTGCCATTATTAGGGCCCATTCAAAGTCCTATATGTATTGTTCATTGTGTAGCAACGTTAAACTTTTTCATTCACATATTCATAGTAAAGTATGGTCTAATGTATAAGTATGTTTTCATCTCTTTCTGCAGCTTTCTCCAGAACGTGATATATAGCCCCAAATGCATTATATTGATGATGAAATACAGTTTGATGGCAATCAGCGCGATATAAAAAATTCCAACTAGACGTACTTCTAGAAGTTACTACACGTCATCTGATGTTGACCGGATGGGCGAGGGGGCGTTTATAATTCCGTGGGCAGCGTTATACCAATCATCTAATGTGGGTCAAATGTTGATAATATCAGTTATTATCGAAGACGGTAACGTTACACGCTGAAACTCACCCCAGTCTCCGCGCGCTGTTGGGCGATCATCGTTGAGTAGAAATTTTATCATTATGGGATATATTATTACCCGGTCCATCTCCAGCTTGTATAATGGTATATACGTCCAAATCATGTTGTTTATCGAGTTATTGGCAATCGATCGCTATGTAGAGTGACGAGCTAGAGTCACGGGACATGTACCGAGTGGCCGGAAGCAATACGGACGTCTAGCAAAACCTCTAATGCGCTTCCTGTTAAGCGCTTGCGCCGATCGGCCACCAGATGGCGCTCCTGAACCGCCAGAGAACTCAGTGGGTCCTGCTGGTGGATCTCAGGCCAGCGGAGGGACATTATGAATCCGATCGCAGATTTTTGAAATATTGATATAAAGACGACGTACAGCGTCCCCCGGCAACTTTAGCATGGCCAGCAAAGACGTCTAAAGACGGCTCCCGGCAGTCAAAGTGTTAAAATAAATATGACAATATTTGTACGATAAGAAATTACGCATTTGACGGAAAAATAAATAATATGGATTCATCTGATCACAGGGCAGGTGCTTAACCATATCTGAACCAGCTATTTTGGACAAATGTATAATTACTTTAATTACTCAGATATTCAAACACAATTATGCAATTATTGTGAAATGATTGAAAATAATAATTATTTAATGCCTTCTGTGGAATTTGTATTTCTTATTTGTTACACATCTGTTTTAATGATTAATTATATACATTTGAAAGAATGCAGGTCAACATGCAATGTATCCCATTGATTGGTATACAATGGGACAGACCTTTGTTTGATTGATTGATTGATTGATTGATTGATTGATTGATTGATTGATTGATTGATTGAAAACTTTATTAACAGATTGCAGAATGGGTACAGTACAGTACAGCTCAATTACATACAATTGTTAAGGGGATGCAGACCAGAGAAAGACTTTCGTCTTGTTTACATCAGGGTCCCCCATTTTCAATTCATCATAATGACACACACGACACAGATAGACAGTACTGCTACATCTATACATTTATGACGTACCAGATTTGCAAATACAGTACTGTTTGTGATACAAAAAAAGTCCAGAAAAGAGAGTACATTTGACGTAGAAACTGTTGGAGGAGGTTGGGTAGGAGGGGTGGGTGGGGGATAGACTTACACTGTACAAGCAAAACTGTACATTGGAATATTGACAAAACCATACTTGGTCATTTACTGTACATTGGAGGGGGTTGATATAGCTATAAACCTGCATTCCTTCGAATATATCATTAATCAATTAAACCTATATTGAAATACACTATATAGCCTATACACCAACACTGAAATGACAGTGGATAAATAAATGAGAACTAAAGCTAATCGGTGGAAATAGACTGCATTAATATTGCATAACAAGTCTTGTGTGCGTTCATTCATTACGCCCGCCGTAGGCTATATATATTATATTTCATTCATTCATTCATATACAGTACTGCGCGCGCGTGTGTGTGTGTGCGCGCGCTGCGGCAAATGTACCACAAGCTGTATATGATGCCAATACATTAGGGCTGGGCGATATGACGATATTATATAAATATCGGGTACAGTTAATTAACGATACACTTTTTAAACGTATCGTGGATATCGTGATGTTTTGCCCAAGAGGATTGTGTCGCGTCAATCTGGTCCACACGTTGAAACTTTTGAACAGCGCCGCCCCACACACACACTACTGCATCAAAGTTACTACTTATGATAACAAAGGCATTCATTTTGTGGCATTAACGTTATATAGTTACATGTTCAATAACATCAGCGTATTTACATAGCAACGTCCGAGGTCGACCTAGATATAGCAAGCATTAGTCGTTCATATCTCAGCCCGTGCTGACTCAGTTGTGCCCATTCTGCGGTCTGTTAATAACGTTTTCAATCAGACAGATGTATGGAAAGGCTTTTATTATAACATCCGTTGCAGTAAAATCATTATGCCTCCAGTCATTTAGTCTTCCTGCGGAGCTAAAAGCTAAACGTCGGCCGCGGGGAGCTATTGTTGTTGTCATTGAGCTCTCCAATGGCGGAAGTAAAAAATTAATACGCGCTTGCCGATTGGTGCTAAGAACAGCAGGGCGGGTGCAAGCGGTTTGACGTAATTGGCAGACTCGACTGTCAATCAAAATGATTCTGTTTGCCGTCTGAATGAATGAAAACATTATTAACAGATTGCAGCATGGGTACAATACAGTACAGCTCAATACAACAACAGTGGACTGGAGGATGCAGACCAGAGAAAGACTTTCGTCTTGTTTACATCAGGGTCCCCCATTTTCAATTCATCATATTTCATATCTAAATCATATAATATCTCATTGCTAAATATATGCAATATATAATCTAATAATCCAATAATCTAAATCTAATATATAATATAAAAATGCTAAATGCATGGGTATTTTATTTTGTCTTTAATGTTAGCTTGCAAACTCAAATACTGTCTTGGTAAGCCTCATAATGAATTGTTTGGGGAAAAAAAGAAAAACATCGTGATGCGTATCGTGTATCGCCGAAAGGTCAGAAAATATCGTGATATCATATTTAGGCCATATCGCCCAGCCCTACAATACATTAATCTAATCTAGTTTTGATGGCTCGCAAGACTCGCAAAGCACTTCCGCCATTCCATTTTCACACAGCTGCGTCACTAGTTGCCTTATAAGGAGCTCTGGAGGCGTTGTTTTGTATGCAAATGACCTGAACGGGAACGTGCGTTTCGAGTTTAAGACAGAATGCCATTCTCCAAGCAGATATCAGATATATCATTTGTGCGACCGTTTCAGCCACTTAAGACATATTACCAGCACGTTCAGGACTCAGAGTGAACTTGTCATTGATTCTGTCTCAGTGGTTCCAAGATAAGTCTTCCAGAATAACTCTTTGAAAGATTTTCGGGAATGAGACCCATTAATATCTGTGTAATACAAATATTTTTGTCCATTTAATTATCTTTGCTTTTCCAGATTCAGATTCATCCCTAATATGGACACACACACAGAGATATTATATATATATATATATATATATATATATATATATATATATATATATATATATATATATATATATATATATATATATATATATATATAGAGAGAGAGAGAGAGAGAGAGAGAGAGAGAGAGAGAGAGAGAGAGAGAGAGAGAGAGAGAGAGAGAGAGACACAGAGATATAGAGAGATAGAGATAGAGAGAGAGACACACACACACACATACACACCACACACACAGAGAGAAGATAGAGAGAGATATAGAGATAGAGAGAGGAGAGAGAGAGACACACACAGATAGATAGATAGATAGATTGAGAGATAGAGAGAGAGAGACACACACAGAGATAGAGCGAGAGAGAGAGAGAGAGAGAGAGAGAGAGAGAGAGAGGTAAAACTAGACCTCCCGGGAGACGCAGGTGGTTTATAATTCATCCATATTTCATGGCCTCTAAGCAGGGGACCAGGGCTTACTG
>NW_028174504.1:2500-20000 GCF_963971535.1 Notolepis coatsorum | reverse complement strand
TGTGTGTGCACCTGTGTGTGTGCAGTGCACCTGTGTGTGTGCACCTGTGTGTGCACCTGTGTGTGTGTGTGTGTGTGTGTGTGTGTGTGTGTGTGTGTGTGTGTGTGTGTGTGTGTGTGTGTGTGTGCACCTGTGTGTGTGTGTGTGTGGGTGTGTGTGTGCACCTGTGTGTGTGTGTGTGTGTGTGGGTGTGTGCACCTGTGTGTGTGTGTGTGTGTGTGTGGGTGTGTGCACCTGTGTGTGTGTGTGTGTGTGTGGGTGGGTGGGCGCGAGTGAGTGAGCATCATCACTGAAGTGCTGTTGCTCAGTACAGTAGGTGAAGATGTACTGACTGCACTCCTTCCTTTGAAAAATATCACTCAATTCACAACGGAGCGATGAAGTAAAAGACCAGAGGAAGAATGATATAATATAGATATAATAGAATAATAGAATTAAACGTGAAACTTCCTACGTGGGAGATATTGCAGTGATTTTGCAAATCACTGATCATTACTCACGCGCTCATCTAAAAAAAGACATGTACATATTGAGAATGCGGATGGCTGGCTGCGTGATGTGTGGTGATGTAAGTACGGCAATGTAACCACTGAGCGGTTAAGTCCAAGGTCTCATTTCGCATGATTGATTACTTGGTTATTATCAGCATCAAACCACGTCTCAGGAGGACCCAGACGCCGGCCGCTGAGTGCATTCTTCCCCACGTCTGCTGTTCTCCGTCAGAGAACTTTAAGTGTTATTCTGACTTGATCCTTATGTGTCACACTGTTGCAGGGTTAGTGTCAACTATGGCCAAGCGCTCACGTGCGGAAAGGTGCTGACATTATGGAATAGGAATGTGAGATTTACTGCTAAATAACTTATTGTTAGTATTAGTATTATTATTATTATTATTATTATTATTATTATTATTATTATTATTATTATTATTATTATTATTATTATTATTATTATTATTCAGTTTGATCAAATAGTCACCTACTGTGTCCTACAGATCGGAGTGGGGAGACAAGTGGAATAGAAATATCTATTGTGTGTTATCATCAACAACATAATGTGTATTATAATGTCATATCATGCACTGTGTAGTCTGATAGTCTTTTATATGTTTTAATTATTCTGAGTGGTAACTAATCACGTCTCAAGTGATGGAGGATGGAGTGCCTAAATATTGGCTCATTGTCAGTATTGTTCCAACTCTTCTATACAAGACAACTCTTATAACCTGATCCACATCTGCCAGCCTCCTCTGTTTTGTCAGGGGATATGAATAATGCAGAGAGCCTGCAAAAACACTATCAGCCATTCCACTGTTGTGACAAGAGCACGAGCCGATAGTCTGCATTCATTGTAAGCACTTTTCTTCTTCCTCCTTGCATGAATAGAAAATGCCATTTGCCAACTTGAATCTTGGGTGAGGACCACTTGAGACAAGAGTAATAGAAAATAGCAAAGAGGAGAAAGAAGTTCAAACTATGAATTGTAGCCTATTGTATGTTGTAGCCTATTGAGCAATTTAGACTGATTTAGATATTGTGTTTCTATGTTAAGTTGAATATTATTTGGAAAGACTGCATGGCAGTGGTGCCCCACACACCTCCAAGTCCATTAACCATATATACTGTATAGACTGATACGTACCCGATCTGATTGTGAATTTATGACGATCAAAACCACCCCGCGATGTGCCCAAATACAGCGAACATAGGTTGATGTGATCATAACTAAGGATTATATATTCCAGATGAATATCCACGAGCAACGAGCGTGCACGGAAGTATAGTGATAATAACAGAAAACCCGTTGACGATGGAAGAAACGTGTGACAGACCTCGTGAAAATGACAGATTCTCGTTGAAAAAGATCGAGAATTGAGTACAATAACAGCTCAACTATAGAGTAACGACGTATATCGGGGCTGCGCGCTGAAATATTCGTTCGCTATAATAACCACACACACCGGCCATGGGCGACCACCACAAGACACAAACAACTCTTTTAAACGATCGGATTCTTACCTTTGCCACATATGTCCGTCACCGCCGCCACCAGGAACATCAGGATGGATAAATAATCTCTAATCGCGTTCATGTTTTCCGCGGTGCGCTTCTTCTCTGCGAGGAGAAAACAGCGTCCTTGGGATGGTGAGCACTTTTCGTTGTGTGTGCAGCAGGCTGGAGAAGAGAGAAGCCCCTCGCAGCTAACGCGGACTGCTCGTCACTCAGACAGACCGCTCGGGGACGCACTGTGGGCACCGGGAGTGCTCCACACGTTGGTGACTCGTGTCTCGATTTGTTATCGGGATTTTCTCATTGACAGAGACACTGGGGGGGGGGATACTTCGATTTCGTTAGCAAACCCGACCGACCGCCCGCTGCCCGTTATGTTGTGTGGTTTGTGCCGCGGTTTCCTTCTCCATGCAGGGCAGCGCGCCGACGTGGTTTCAGCACCGCGGACAGCTCCTAGCGTCAGCCACGGGAACAACTTGAGCGGTGCTGAAAGTTTGTGGAAGCGACGTCATATATATCATTATTATTATTATTATTATTATTATTATTATTATTATTATTATTATTATTATTATTATTATTATTATTATTATTATTATTATTATTATTATTATTATTATTATTATTATTATTATTATTATTATTATTATTATTATTATTATTATTATTATTGCCTGCCCTGGTCAAGACTAAAAATAAACGGATGTTTTACTTTTAATTTCGTGGCGATTTGGTTTTACTTATACATTTCCTTCAATCGTTTAGCCAAGCACACACATGCTCTGTTTGAAACCGTATTGTTATTTTGTACTATACACCTAAATGTTATTGTTTGTGAGCGATCTGTGGTGCTGAATTTCCCGGGGGATTAATAAAGTACTTCTATTCTATTCTATTACTATTTTAAACAGATTGTTACTGTATATCAGTGATAAACCATTTAGGAAAACCGTATAATGTAATAATATATTGCATCTATATTAGGCCAGTTTAATTAAAGGTTATGGGCCTATTACTTACCGGGAATTTGAATTACCGAGTGGGGGAAAGTAAACACACAGATAAATCAAATAGAAAAGTAGAGTACTATAGTATAGCGCTAGCATGACTATTTTCTTCCTGACATTACCCATACAATGACCTCCCCATCAAATGTGTGTGCTCTCTAGAAATAGCTAAATCTGCACAAACGAGAAACACCACGCATGAATCATACATGAGCAGTGACTGGGGTCTTCATGAGAATAATGTAGAAAGTGTTAAATGTAATACGGCCGCATGCTGAACCTATAGGTGTCTGAATGTTATTCATGGAATCGCAGTGTTTTAGGCCAATGTCTCGTCGACAAGGTTCCACCTGGAGTGGATTAATGTCCCTGCACTGTTTCCTCCCCGAAGCTGTTTCACAGACAGCTTCTACTGATATCAGGGCCAATCAAGGTTGTGTTACTGAGGTTGGTCAATGGTTTGCTTTGGCATGCAGAATCAGCAGTCTAAAGGGCATGTTAAGCCTCAAATATGAATTATTATATTATTAGGAATTCCTATTATACCTCTTCTGTATATCTTTGAATAACGTATATAATAGGGTATACTTATCTCCACTGGGTAGTAGCTAGTGTGCTGGTGTGCCTATGTGCATGTGTGTGTGTGTGTGTGTGTGTGTGTGTGTGTGTGTGTGTGTGTGTGTGTGTGTGTGTGTGTGTGTGTGTGTGTGTGTGTGTGTGTGTTGGTGTGTAGGGTGTGTGTGTGTGTGTGTGTGCGTGTAGTGTGTGTGTGTGTGTAGTGTGTGTGTGTAGTGTGTGTGTGTGTGTGTGTGTGTCGTGTGTAGTGTGTGTGTGTGTGTGTGTGTGTGTGTGTGTGTGTGTGTGTGTGTGTGTGTGTGTGTGTGTAGTGTATGTGTGTGTGTGTGTGTGTGTGTGTGTGTGTGTGTGTGTGTGTGTGTGTGTGTAGTGTGTGTGTGTGTGTGTGTGTTAATCTCGCCAACTAAAAGGCCGCAGGGGCTGAAACTTGCCACACATAGTGCTGACAGCAGGCCAGGGAAGTGACTGCTGGGATATTTTTCACATCTGTCAAAGACAAGTATTTCATGTGAAGGGGCCATATTATGCTTTTTGTGTTCTCCCCAACCTGTACTGTGGTCTATAGCTGGAGGTGCAGAGCGTCCGCAGAGTCACACAGTCCACAGTCAGTGCCACAGGGAGTTATTCTCTCCTGTAAAAACCCTGTTCTTGAACTGCTTGAAATGCCTCATTTGTGTAGTCCAGCCTCTCTCGCTAGAATGCCTCTTTTTTAGTTCAGCCTTTTCTTCTGTTAGGTAACACAATAGTTTACTCTTCGCATTACTACTACCAGTGATGCCAGTAACTAGTTACTCTAATCTGATAACTTTTTTCAGTAAATAGTCATCTAACTTGTTACTTTTTACAAGCCAGTAATCTGATTACAGTTACTTTTCCAAGTGGCTGTGTGTTACTATTTAGTTACTATCTCATAATGCTGATGATAAGAGAGCCAGGGGTACAGTCAGCTAGACCGGAGATGGGACATGCTCGCGCACGCACACAGCCACACACACAGCCAATGAGCAGCCAATCATGATTTATGACATTATGCACTTTCAATAAAGCATTATTTAAAAAAAAAACTGTTGTAATTCTTATGTTGTGGCAGCAGCAGGGGGGACGACGACGACTTCGTAACCTAGTTACGTTACTTTGATAATCAAGTAATCAGTAAAGTAACTAGATTACTTTTTAAAGGAGTAATCAGTAATCAGTAATCAGATTATTTTTACAAGTAATCTGTGGCATCACTGACTACTACTCTACTCTTTGGTCTATTGATGTTTATTACTGTTTATCACTCTTACAATACAAATAAAACAGGGGGAGAAGCAACACATTTTAACTCTGAAGCTGGAGGTTCTTCCTTCTCTTACTGCATTTAAAGGTATGATCCCCCGACCACTGTGTGTCGACTCTGTCTTAGCTGATTCTTTTGTATTGTTTATTCTTATTTATTGTGTCTATATGCAATTGCTGATGAAGCGTGTCTTGTTTTGTAAGCCCTGTAAACGAGGATATAACCTCAGTGTCTCACGAGTTGAAAAAGGTCTGAAATGGGGGTGACAGTGGCTCAGGAGGTATACAGTTGTCTGGTAACCGGGAGGTTCCCGGTTCGATTCCCGCTCCACCCGAGCAACGTGTCAAAGTGTCCTTGAGCAAGACACTTAACCCCTAACTGCTCCCGATGAGCAGGTTGGCACCTTGCGTGGTCGCCTCTGCCATAGGTGTGTGAACATGTGTGAGTGAACGGGTACAAATGTGAGGAACAAATTGTAAAAAAAACGCTTTGGATAAAAGCTGTTATATAAATGCCCTATATAAATGCACCATTTACCATTATTTATTTATTTTAATTAAATTAACGAGACAGGAGCCAAAACTGTACATCTGTATAATAAACCTGTTGAGTCTGACTGAGCCTGACTGCTGAGTGGCACAGCCTGTACAGCTGCAACGTGCTTTTTAACCATAAAAAACATGCAGATATTTGTAAATAGAGCACGAACATGTAAATATTAAACTGAGAATTGGCCATAATATGGGCTCTTTAATGTTCACCATTGTCCATTGAAATACATATTCAGGAAAGGTTACCTCTTTTGATCCACATGTTCCCTGAGAGGAGCCTCCGGGAATCAGCTCTCTGGCCCCAGTTTACAACATGGAAAAGCCATAGTAGCTAAACCTATTGTCGGTGATATATACCAATGCATTAAAACATTCAAGTTCAAGTTTCAAGTTTCTTTAATAGTTGTCATACAGAAGTACAGAATACTTTTATACAAAATGCTTCTTACTGTTACGCTCCAGAGACTGTGCAAGACAAGATAAGATAAGTATGAAATAAAATAACATAGTATAGTATGTAAATTAGAAGTAAAAAAAAAAATTAGGTAAAAAAATGAGGTCACAGTGTTCAGTATAGACATATGTACAATGTTCGATGCAGAATAGACGTAACTGAGTTACCATATAATATACAATACACAATACTATGCAGTGTACTAATATACAATACTATATAGTGCAAGGCAGAAATGGGATGAGGTGCAATTTAGGTACAATTTACAGTAGGTGTACGAGTTGTAGTGCAAATCCTTTATCAATAAATATAAAGTGTGTTTGTGTGATCTAAAGTGTGGAGAGTGGGTGCTGCAGTGTGTTGTTTGTTTAAGTGAGTGTGTGCGTGTGGGTGTGTGTGCTGTGTGCATTTGATGGTTGTTGCATATTGTTTATTGTTCGTTTAGCAGCATGATGGCCTGGGGATAGAAGCTTCTTCTGAGTCTTTCATTCATTCATTCATTAATCATTGTCCATTGAAATAAGTCCCGCCTCCTTTCATATCTCATGAACCGTTTGTCGTAGAGACTTATGGGAGATGCACTTCAAGTTTTAAAGGTTTATTCCACACAAATAGTTTTAAAGGCTTATTCCACCCAAATAGTTGTAAAGGTTTATTTCACCCAAATAGTTTTAAAGGTTTATTTCACCCAAATAGCTTTAAAGGTGTATTCCACCCAATAGTGTACTAGTGTGTACTAGTCTAATAGTGTGAAATACTATCATAATGTGTAATAGTGTAATAGCGTTGTTGTGAAGGATCAGATTAAACCGAATATGTATATTTATTTATATATATATATATTTAATTGTATTTGTATATCGTTTGATATCCCCTATATATTCCTTGTACAATATGCCTTGAATATCCCCGTTTCTACTAAACAGCCCATAATAGTTTCATTCTACCATTGGACGAGAACCTGGCGCCAGGTTGCCATACCCCTAGGTCCAAGTTCAATCGTGCCGCCTAACATGTCGAGGCAACCCCCGGTTCCGCGCAGTAATATGCCGGGCGAAATACGAATGGTACTATTTGTTCATAGCGCATATATATATGGCGCTCGTAAAGTAGAACTTTCTTTTAGTCCAGTTCTTTACCCTCCAACAGAGTGACAGACGCAAAAGCCTCCCCACGACGCACGTGCGGTGTAGTAAGGCCTACTTGGCCCAGAATAGGCATTGAGATATCGTGTAGATTAATAGTTGAATGGTCATAGTTTGGCACCATACCGTCGAGTTGGACGTATTCTATTAAGCTAATAATAGTCTATTTATGTATGGTGCATCGTTCGGTTAGAGTTCTACAGTTATCAGCACCCCCATCGTTCCTGACGTTATCTGGACGCTTAACCAGGCTGGTCAGACCCCTAGTGGTGATTGCATCCGAGGAGCTCCGGGTCAAGAGCGACTGGACCTGTATATTGGATTACTCTACCCCGACGACGGCGAGCCTTCCACGGCTCTTGGATTATGCTTTGTGTGCTTTGATTATTCCATGGATAAAGGCCAACACTGTCGAGTGTTGGAATTACCCCCCGGAGAGGACTCCAGGTGAGGCGGCGCTCTACACGTGAGGTCGCACCACGTCTCTCCGTTGTGGACCGGCAGATACCGTTCCACAGAGGGTCCAGCTGTATTCGTCTGCGGCCCGAGGTTCTGTGGGCACTGTGTCCAAGACTTTGGATTCTCCCAAGACACCGTCGGCCAGATGGGATACCGCCAGCGGCTTCTCTAACCCCCCCCTCCTACTGTCTTACAACCAGCGGGACCCCCCCCCCCCTTAGTGTATCCAGCTATAATCATTTAAGTACCATCGCTATCGTTTCCTAAATATTCCAGGTTGTATACTTACTCCCTGCGCAACCAGAGATTGGACATTCAATGTTGATTTACCTACGAATACTCATTTGCCATAAAAGTGCATATTCAATATTTCAAATCATAAATGTAATTAAGTGAATGTTGTATACACCTTTTGCTGTATTAAATATTCGATTTGGTACATTTGTGTTGGTTCGTTTCATCAGGTGGGAAAGTGTTCATCATACTTATATCTTGTACTGGGTGGCCAGAAGTTAAAGTACATGAGGTAGTGGTATTAAATATCATATCTAACAATACAGTCAGGGAATTGTACCCCTCAGCTACAATTGGTCCTTCGAGCCGGATGGTAACTAGTGTAATATTAATATAGTGTTATTAATATCGAAATGGCCTATGATGAACACTCCACGAAACGATCCTCCTAACCTAGAACGCCCGCGGCGCAGACGACAGACACCTCAGTACTTAGAGGCTTACACTGTCAGTCAACTACCTAGCCTTCGACAAACGGTAAACGTGGTAAAAGTAGAAAGTAAAATTATGTCTGACCTTAACGACCAGGTTTCCCCGACCACAGAGGCCCTAGTAGGTCCTAATGTAACTGACCAAGCCCACGGTGGGGACCAGGAGGGAATTGACATGCCTTTACCCCCCGCCACTACTCAAGAAGTAGTCCCCGACAAGCCCCGGGAGGAAGACAACCCTACAGAGAGAGAACTCTGCACGGAAGAAGAGGAGGAGAGCGCCGAGGAACTAGAGCTCCAGGACTCCCCAACGAGTACCCCCAGGAGCGGTTCACGCAGGAGCGGCTCACCTCCACTACCGCCTTCCCCCAGCGAAGCGGAGAGGACACTACAACAGGCGTTCCTCGTCAGCCTGACAGCCTTTACCGAACGCGATCGGCTCCAAGCACAGACGCTTAGCGAGCGCGAACGTCTCCAAGCACAGGCGACCAGCGAGCGCGAACACCTCCAAGCACAGCAACGGAGCGAAGAACAGCGCACAAGTCTAGAGATGAGACGCTTCCAGATGGAAGAGAATATGGCAAGAGACCGGGCCGACGCCCAGCGCGCCGCTGCCGGTGCCCAAAGACAAACAGAGCGCGCCGCCGCTGACGCCCAGCGCGCCGCTGCCGGTGCCCAAAGAGACGCAGAGCGCGACAGACTACAAGCGCAACTAATAGAGCAGCTGATCAAAAGGACAACTCCCTCTCCCTCCGCCAGGGGCTCAAGGAACTCGTCGAGACAACAGTCAAGAGCAGCGTCACCGCAACGAGCAAGCGACCCTGAACTTGACCAACAGACCGAGTCTAGACCCCCCGCAGATCCCCTTCCCATACCGGTCCAAGCGAGACCCAGCTACAAGGAAGGAGCGGCCTACACTGCGGAGAAGCTAAATAAACGATTACAGGATCTGGAAGATTTGATAGAAGAAGAAGAGGGAGAAGAGGAGAACCAAGCCCGACGACAGCACAGTACTCCACCGGACCAGGAGGTCCCATACAGTCCAGGCTATACCCCCGCGGCGCTGCGCTACAGACCCCCGACTCTATTTACGGGTGAGCACGACGCACGACCAGCCCCGAGGAACAGTACCTGGACCAGCGGGCCATGGTACCCTGCCAGTACCAGCCCACAGCGAGGCGCAAGAGGGGACTCGCCCAGGAGGTCTCTCCCCCAACGCTCGCCGATGTATCAGCCATCCACAGCGTCATACAACGCCACGCCGTCATTCCCAGACTTCGCCTATGAGAGTCGAGCACAGTACACGGAGCTCCGGATGTGCTTAGAGACAATGATGGTGGAGGTCGCTGACGAACGCCACAAGTATGCAATATTATTGAAGCACCTGAAAGTACCGCGAGCGCACAATATAGCGCTAGCCTATGCTACCTCCTCGACCACATACACAGCGGCCCTTGCAGCGCTGGATCAAAGATATGGACGTATATGGGATTACGTAATCCAGGAGATAAGGCATATTGACCGCCTACCCCCAGCCACAGACAATCGCTCACTAGACGACCTGTCAATCAAAGTGCAGTCCCTGGTGGGGATGCTGGGAGCTCAACGGGAGAAGGGCAGGCATGAGCTGTACGCCAACTCTAACGTTGAGAGAATTTTGGAGAAGCTGCCACCCGCAAGACAGGAGCGCTTTCGGCGGCAGAGGGACTACCGAGATCCCGACGGCCCCGAGCCATCCCTCCTTGATCTGGCCGACTTCCTGGCGAGAGAGGTCAGCAGCTTACGACTGGACACCTTCGGGCGGAGCACGCCAAGCTCCAGAGAGGGACCCAGGAGAATAAGTGATGGAAGAAGATCGGTGACTGTCATGCACCAATCAGAGTCAGTACCGAGCAGTAAGAGTCACAGCACCCCCTCGAGAAAGGAGAAGTGGAAGATAGCGTGTCCCTACTGTGAGAAAGAACACTGGCTGTCACAATGTGACTCATTCACAAAGATGAATGCAGAAGAAGTGAGCCAATGGATAAAGTCCAACCGGCGCTGTTATCGATGTGCGCGGCCCCACGTGGCAGCCGAATGCCGCCTAAAGAGAAAGTGCAGCCGGTGCGATGGAGCCCATCTAGATATACTACACGATAGTAACGGAAGACGGCCTATACCTGCACCACGGAGCGGCACCAAGGCAAGTGTCATGTACATTGACCCCGCCAGCAGCAACGGAGCTCAAGTGCTCTTAAAGGTAGTCCGTGTGACATTGAGCTACCAGGATAAAGTCATGGACACTTACGCCGTCCTTGATGACGGGTCAGAGAAGACCCTTCTGCTCGCCTCCGCTGCGACTCAGCTGGGACTGCGGGGGAGCAAGAACGAAATGACGATTCGGACAATAAGAAGAGATTTAAAGACGATAAAGGGCGAGAATGTCTCCTTCACTATCGCAGCCAACGGGCAGCCAGAGCGACGGTACAAGATCACAAATGCTTTCACCAGCCAAGAAATAGGACTCTCGCAGTACACCTACCCTGTCACCAAGTTGATGGATAAATATGTGCACCTGCGCCAATTACCTATCCCGCTCATAGACGGCGCTACCCCGACCCTGTTGATAGGCTCCGACCATGCAGAACTCATAGTCCCGATTGACCGGGTCCATACAGGCCCCCGAGGCTGTCCTGCAGCAGTCGAGACCCGCCTAGGATGGACATTACAAGGCCCCCTCGCTAAATCTCTCAACCGAACCGCAGCCACTAGCTGCTTCCACTCCAGAACGACAGAAGAAGACACCACTCTCCTGCAGCATGTCGAGAGGCTATGGACCCTAGAGACAATGCCCTTTAAGAACGAAAAGAAAGACATTCGCTCTAAAGAAGACATTTACGCCATCCACCTACTCGAGCAGGGGACAAAGAGAGTCACAGTCGGCGGAGTGATGAGATACGCAACTCCACTCCTGAGGCGAGAGGGAATGCCCCCCTTTCACGCAAAGAAAGACGCCACGGAGCGCTATCTACTCAACACAGAGCGGCGCCTAGCCAAAGACCCCGCTCAACAGAGTGTGTACCGAGCTGAGATTGAGAAGCTAATCACAGCGGGACACGTAACAAAGATTGACATTAAAGAGGCCGATCAGACGACCGAATCATGGTACGTGCCGCATCACAAGGTCCATCACAATGGCAAGGATCGCATTGTGTTTAACTGCAGCTACCAGATCGGATCCCAAAATCTGAATAAAGATCTCTTGCCCGGCCCCACACTCGGCCCCTCCCTACTAGGCGTGCTACTGCGCTTCCGCCAGGACAAGGTGGCTATAAGCGGGGATATCAAAGGGATGTTCTTGCAGGTGAGACTAGTAGAGGAGGACAAGCCTCTGCTACGGTTCCTATGGAGAGAGAAGATCGGAGATGAGAACCCATCCATCTACCAGTGGGAAGTACTCCCCTTCGGAACCACATGCAGCCCGTGCTGTGCTACCTTTGCACTACAGAAACACGTCACAGAGGACCCAGCAGCAGATGAAGAGGTCCAACACAGTGTGAAGAACAGTTTCTACGTGGACAACTGTCTACGAAGCGTCTCGACTCAAGAAGAAGCCGAGGCTCTCCTAATCAAGTTACGCGCCTCCCTAATCAAAGGAGGCTTTGATCTCAGGCAGTGGGCCAGCAGTGACCCGCACGTATTGCGCAGCCTCTCCTCCGCAGACAAGGCTGCCAGCAGCGAGACCTGGATGGCGACAATCCCAGGAGAAGCCCAAGAAATGACACTAGGATTAGTCTGGCGCTTCAAAACAGACTCGCTCCACTATAGACACAAACCCTTGGCTCCAGAGCAAGGAAGGTCGGCGGCGATACCGACCACCAGACGGAGTGTGTACAGAACACTCGCCAGACAATATGACCCGTTGGGATGTATTCTACCTTACACCACCAGGGCAAAGATGATTGTACGAGCACTATGGGACAAGGACCAGGGCTGGGACGACCCAATACCCGCACACCTTGCCTCAACATGGAGAGAGTGGGAGACGGAACTCCGCTCACTCCCAGGTGTCAATATACGCCGCAGCTACTTCCCATCCACAGTGAGGCCAGAGACATGCGAGATTGAGCTACACCTCTTCAGCGACGCCTCCGAAGTAGCCTACGGATCGGTTGCCTATTTGCGTGCCCAAGAGATGGGAGGAGAGATACACACTGCTTTCATACTGGCCCGCTCAAGAATAGCCCCACGTAAGCAACAATCTATCCCACGTCTAGAGCTCTGCGCAGCCCTCGCAGGAGCGCATCTAGCCACGTTAATCCAACGTGAACTCACCATTCCGGTGCATAGAACAATCTTGTGGTCAGATTCCACGACAGTACTCACATGGATTAAGTCTGATTCATGCAGATACAAAGTCTTCGTGGGAGTCAGAGTCACCGAGATTAAAGAATTAACAGAAGAAGCAAGCTGGAGGTATGTGGATACCAAACACAACCCAGCTGACGTCATCACCCGGGGAATGTCCCTGGATGACCTAACCCGTCGCAACATCTACAGTGACGGACCAGCATTCCTCCAGCTCCCGGAAGGAGATTGGCCTACGCCCACCCCGAGGGAAGCAAGTAACGAGGAGGCTGAGAACAAGAAGCCTATGTTCTGTGGACTGAGCACTGTCGCCTCCACAGACCCGAACATAGATGACTGCATTACCCTAGAGAGTGCGCAACAAAGAACATTCCTGCGGCACCACCCAGAGATTCAGTCCACCACTGACATGTCAGCAGCTGACTACGAAGAAGCAGAACTTCTTCTACTACAACGAGCCCAGAGAGACTCGTTCCCCGATGAGCTAGACTGTCTACAGGGAGGAAACCCCGTCCCATCAGACAGCAGACTGATTCACCTGGCACCAGAGAGTGACGCACATAATCTCATCAGAGTGGGTGGTCGCCTGCGGAGAGCCCCCGATCTACCAGATGACATTAAGCACCCGATCGTCTTGAACAGCCGACACAAGGTCACAGAGCTGATCATAAAGAAATACGACGAGGATGTACACCACGCAGGAGCAGAGAGAGTCTTCGCGGAGATCAGACGTCGTTATTGGATATTGCAAGGGAGAGAAGCAGTACGGCGCTTCCAGCGAACCTGTCTAGACTGCCGTAAGTGGCGCGCGCAGCCCAGCATACCACGGATGGCTGACCTACCCCCCTGTCGCCTCCGAATCGGCGACAAGCCATTCCACTCCACAGGCATGGACTGTTTTGGCCCGTTGTATATAAAGAGAGGAAGAGGCACCGAGAAGCGGTGGGGTATTGTATTCAAATGCATGACCACCAGAGCGATACATATCGAGCTCCTTCCGACCATGAGCACAGACTCATTCCTTATGGCCTTCCGGAGATTCATATCACGGAAAGGAAAACCGTCTACATTGTTGTCTGATCACGGGACCAACTTCAAAGGCGGAGAAAGAGAGCTGAGAGAGAGCTTCCAAGCTATGGGCCCAGAACTTAAGACCCACCTCGCTCCAGCCCAGATTGACTTCCAGTTTAATCCCCCGAACGCACCCCACTTCGGTGGAACCTGGGAACGAGAAGTACGTTCTATAAAGACAGCCCTGTATGCCGTACTCGGAGCCCAGACTGTGGCAGAGGAAGTCCTAATGACAGTCCTCACGGAGATCGGGGGAGTATTGAACTCAAAGCCCCTCGGTTACGTCTCCAGTGATGTAGCAGATGTCGACCCAGTCACCCCCAACACACTCCTAATGGGGCGGCTGGACCCCGCGCTACCCCAGACAATGTACAGGCCTGAAGAAGCGAACGGCCGAAGAATGTGGAGGTACAACCAAGTACTAGCTGACAAGTTTTGGAGCAGCTTCCTACTTCACTACCTACCGTCTCTACAGACCCGCCAGAAGTGGGTAAAAGAGAGAGACAATTTGACAGAAGGAACAGTCGTCATGATAATTGATCAGTCACTACCCAGAGCTATGTGGCCGGCTGGCCGCGTAAGCAAAGTGATCACCGGTGCCGATGGCAAGGTCCGAGCAGCTGAAGTACTCGTCCAAGGGCGCACCTACACACGGCCCGTGGCGAGGCTCATAGAACTGCCCCGACTCCCAGATACTATCGATGATGACCATGACCCTATGACTTTGTGAGTTGACTGACCCTTACAGCGGACCTTGAGTGGAAGACAGTGCGGTTAATCTGTCTCTGCTTAGCTAATTAGGTGGGACTAATTAGGGGGCGGCTGTTGTGAAGGATCAGATTAAACCGAATATGTATATTTATTTATATATATATATTTAATTGTATTTGTATATCGTTTGATATCCCCTGTATATTCCTTGTACAATATGCCTTGAATATCCCCGTTTCTACTAAACAGCCCATAATAGTTTCATTCTACCATTGGACGAGAACCTGGCGCCAGGTTGCCATACCCCTAGGTCCAAGTTCAATCGTGCCGCCTAACATGTCGAGGCAACCCCCGGTTCCGCGCAGTAATATGCCGGGCGAAATACGAATGGTACTATTTGTTCATAGCGCATATATATATGGCGCTCGTAAAGTAGAACTTTCTTTTAGTCCAGTTCTTTACCCTCCAACAGAGTGACAGACGCAAAAGCCTCCCCACGACGCACGTGCGGTGTAGTAAGGCCTACTTGGCCCAGAATAGGCATTGAGATATCGTGTAGATTAATAGTTGAATGGTCATAGTTTGGCACCATACCGTCGAGTTGGACGTATTCTATTAAGCTAATAATAGTCTATTTATGTATGGTGCATCGTTCGGTTAGAGTTCTACAGTTATCAGCACCCCCATCGTTCCTGACGTTATCTGGACGCTTAACCAGGCTGGTCAGACCCCTAGTGGTGATTGCATCCGAGGAGCTCCGGGTCAAGAGCGACTGGACCTGTATATTGGATTACTCTACCCCGACGACGGCGAGCCTTCCACGGCTCTTGGATTATGCTTTGTGTGCTTTGATTATTCCATGGATAAAGGCCAACACTGTCGAGTGTTGGAATTACCCCCCGGAGAGGACTCCAGGTGAGGCGGCGCTCTACACGTGAGGTCGCACCACGTCTCTCCGTTGTGGACCGGCAGATACCGTTCCACAGAGGGTCCAGCTGTATTCGTCTGCGGCCCGAGGTTCTGTGGGCACTGTGTCCAAGACTTTGGATTCTCCCAAGACACCGTCGGCCAGATGGGATACCGCCAGCGGCTTCTCTAACCCCCCCCTCCTACTGTCTTACAACCAGCGGGACCCCCCCCCCCCCCCTTAGTGTATCCAGCTATAATCATTTAAGTACCATCGCTATCGTTTCCTAAATATTCCAGGTTGTATACTTACTCCCTGCGCAACCAGAGATTGGACATTCAATGTTGATTTACCTACGAATACTCATTTGCCATAAAAGTGCATATTCAATATTTCAAATCATAAATGTAATTAAGTGAATGTTGTATACACCTTTTGCTGTATTAAATATTCTATTTGGTACATTTGTGTTGGTTCGTTTCATCAGGTGGGAAAGTGTTCATCATACTTATATCTTGTACTGGGTGGCCAGAAGTTAAAGTACATGAGGTAGTGGTATTAAATATCATATCTAACAATACAGTCAGGGAATTGTACCCCTCAGCTACAAGCGTGTAATAGTGCCATAGTGTGTCATAGTGCAACAATAGTGTCATAAGCCCCTTTCGCACATGCACTGGACTCCTGACCTTAATTGCACATTAACCAGAGAGGCTATATGGGTGAATGCAAATGTTCAAATTATTCCACACACAGTTTCCCCTTCCAGCATCCAAGTCTGCATAATGTCAAACTGAGCCCATGTCGGAACACAAGCAGATCCTTGTTTGCAGAATTCACACTAACCATGTTCCATACACAATGATGTTGCGTACAGATGGCCTTTTCTTCAATTTCATTCCGGACCAAGGACAAGACACACAAGGTGTTTGTCTCGTCAAGATTTCAGCTAGTTTGTGAGGTGTGCCCAATATGTTCCAAAGGTGACAGTGTGGAGGCGCACACCTTGGAGACTGAAGCAATGTCATATATTTATATGAAACGTGTGCTTCTCACAGTGCTTTAGCCTGTATGAAAGGTCATAGTTTGTTATACAGTTTTCAGCTTTTGCTCAATAATGCTTTGAAACAGGATGTTTTTGAAATATCAAGTCAAGATGATGCTGGCCAGTTTGCTCCACTGTCTGACTGAGGATGAGATATATGAAATGCTGTTTGCTCATCATCCAAAGATGTCTACACAGATGAACAGTTTACGAGTAATACAAACATTTTGGATTGATTGGAAACTATTTATATACAGTTTCACGGCGTAAACTCCCGTTTAGTTTGTTTACACTGTACGGAACACCATTGGTCACTTATTTAATTAATTTCAAACCTTCATCGAAGATGTTGAGTTGAAATGATGACCTTCTGTACACGGTTGGAGGAGGTAGGCTACTTTTCCCCTTCTGCGTCATTCCCGCGTTCTACCTAGATGCCAAGGGCAGTGTTTCCATGTGCAAACACGTGTAGGCCTGCACTGATTCCCTGTGCACTGATTCCCTGTGCGCTGATTCCCTGTGCACTGATTCCCTGCACACTGATTCCCTGTGCACTGATTCTCTGGGCACTGATTCTCTGTGCACTGATTCCCTGCACACTGATTCTCTGTGCACTGATTCCCTGTGCACTGATTCCCTGCACACTGATTCTCTGTGCACTGATTCCCTGCACACTGATTCCCTGCACACTGATTATCTGGGCACTGATTCTCTGTGCACTGATTCCCTGCACACTGATTCTCTGTGCACTGATTCCCTGCACACTGATTCCCTGTGCACTGATTCCCTGCACACTGATTCTCTGGGCACTGATTCTTTGGGCATTGATTCTCTGGGCACTGTACTAGTGTGCTAGTGTAATAGTGTGCAATAGTATAATAGTGTACTATTGTCATAGTGTAATAGTTGCAATAGTATAATAGTGTAATAGTGTGCAATAGTATACTAGTGTAATAGTGTACAATAGTATTATAGTGTACTACTGTAATAATGTACTAGTGTAATAGTGTAGTAATGTACTAGTGTGATATTGTCAAAGTGTAATAGTGTAATAGTGAAATAGTGAAATAGTGTCAGTGTCATAGTGAAATAGTGTAATAATGTAATAGTGAAATAGTGTAATAGTATAATAGTGAGATAGTGTAATAGTGTCATAGTGTAATAGTGAAATAGTGTAATAGTGTCATAGTGTACTAGTGTCATAGTGTAAT
>NW_028174505.1:0-1000 GCF_963971535.1 Notolepis coatsorum | reverse complement strand
CAGGTTGACCACGATAGGGATCCTAATAAAACAAACTGACCCTCTCTCCAGGTTGACCACGATAGGGATCCTATTAAAACAAACGGACCCTCCCTCCAGGTTGACCATGATAGGGATCCTAATAAGACAAACCAACTGACCCTCTCTCCGGGTTGACCACGATGGCGCGGGGCTTGTCGTTCTCCCCCCTCAGGACCACGCCCACACGGCTGCCGTCGGTCCGCGTCACGTTGATGACGTTGGTGACCTCGCTGGTCCAGTAGATGAAGCGGCTGTAGATGTCGATGCTCAGGTCGTACGGCTGCAGGCCCACGTTGGGCCCGCCCACCGAGCTGGACACCACCGTCATGCTCTGTGGGGGAAGGGGGTTGGGATGTCACTCAGGCAGGTGGGGGAAGGTGATTGGTCAGGGACACTTTTGTACTCTACTTTACTTGTACTCTACAAGATCGTTCGTAAATCTAAAGATAAAAAAAACCATTGGTTTAGAGTTGTTGTTTTCTTATGGTCTGGAGTGTTGACACAAGAACGCTTGGCGGTAACCACCGTCTGCCGACGGCGAAATATGAAGATCGAGTCATTTGTAATTGCCAGCAGTGATTATGAAAGACTGGCTAGCCTTGATAGCCTTCCTTAGGGATTTGTTCTTGATATTTTGCCCCAAGAATTCAACATTGACAGCCACTTCATGACATTTTGACTACAAGGACAGGTTAATAAAAAAACACAAAAGTTATTGTTTGGCTTTCGAGCCCGACGACAAAAAGACGCCTCACCATTCCATTTCTACAAGTCACACTATATAGGCCTTGCACAGAGCGCTTGTGTAGATGCATTTTCTTCCAACATGGCTGACTGTAACCACTGGTTTTCCAATCTTCTACCTACTCTACAACTGAACAGAAATTAGACATTTTCTTTCAAAATTGGTTACCAGTACTTATAGGCAGCCATGTTGGAAGAACGACATCAACACAACATTCCGGGCCTCTATTGACCC
>NW_028174506.1:0-17417 GCF_963971535.1 Notolepis coatsorum | reverse complement strand
GAGACAGGAAAATGGTGGGGGCAGTGTGAGCCTCCTACACGTTGAGTCCGCGCTGGCAGGTGAAAAGATACGACTGGCTGCCTACACATGTATCGGAGGGGACATGCGATGGGCTTCTATCCTCCCTACAACCGGCCAGTGGGGGGCACATGCGAGCAACGATCAAGACAGGAGAGGGGAGAATTGGCACGGCTAAATTGGGATGGGAGAAAAAATTGAAAAATAGGAGAAAAAAGTGGATACAAAATAATAATAATTCCTTCTGTAATTTACTGATTTCCTTAGATTTCTCTGTTTGATTGTTTTGTTTGGCTTTGGCAATGTAAACGTATGTTTCCCATGTCAATAAAGCCCATTTGAATTGCATCGAATTTAATTGAGAGAGAGAGAGAGAGAGAGAGAGAGAGAGAGAGAGAGAGAGGGGGGGTATAGGGAGATAGAGAGAGAGAGAGAGGAGAGGGAGGAGGGAGGAGAGAGAGAGAGAGAGAGAGAGAGGAGAGAGGAGAGGAGAGAGAGAGAGAGAGAGAGAGAGAGAGAGAGAGAGAGAGAGAGAGAGAGAGAGAGAGAGAGAGAGATAGAGAGAGGGAGAGGAGAGAGGGAGTTCTGAACAGCAGAGCGTGGTGGACAGGACTTTGATGTGTTATTCAGGGTCAAGTCACGCAGAGCCACAAAAGCTCCAAAGCAGCGGCTGATGATATTCACTTTGAACATGAACCCAGAGAGAGAAGGCTGCTCCGTCACCAACGCCACTGTGCTGCCGGTGGGCACACACACACACACACACCACGCACACACACGCACACACACACACACACACACACGCACACACACACGCACACACACACACACACACACACACACACACACACACACGCACGCACACACACACACACACACACAAAGTTATTGTGTCAGCATCCACCGCCCCCTTTCTCTGGTAATACACATAAGAGCAGGGTTTCCTGATGGGGGTTGGGGGGGGGGGGGGGGGGGCCGTGGTGTGAAGAAAGCCGTGACCACATTGAGGAATTGTCGAGCCTCAGATGTTGACTCAGAGCAGGAAGTGATTTATGGACCACATAACAGCGAGGAGGGGCAATGTACTGTACAAGGATGCACGCGCGTGTGTGTTTGTGTGTGTGTGTGTACTTTTATTACTGTACTTGTGAGGACCGATCAGGACTTTGGGGTGACGTGAGGATGTTTGGCCCATCCTCTAAAATAAAGGGTGAGGGTTAGGGTTAAGTTTAGGGTTTAGGTTAAGGTAAAAGGTTAGGGACAAAATGTAGTCTCTAGTGCTCACAAGCATAGTAATACAACAACATGTGCACTGCACAGTGCACGTGAGGTTTGTGTGCATGTGCCTTTGCTCGAGTGCACACACACACACACACACACACACACACACACACACACACACACACACACGCACACACACACACACGCACACACACACACACACACACACACATGTACATGCTGCTGGGGGCTCGCGATGCCTTATAAGAGAGGAAATACCTCGACAAGAGCTTTGTCTCCCAGACAAACACAATAAACAGACAAACACAATAAACAGGGCCCTCTTTGACTAAATCCCCCCGCAGCCAAATCGTCCTCTTGAAAGGAGCCCAACACGAGGGAAAGAGAGAGAGAGAGAAAGAGAGACACAATGACTCCGAGACATTTGTGAGGAAACACGCAAGACGGAGCAGGTAAGGGTTTACACCTGGGGCCATTCAGCTCGGCGCCACCGTGGCCCTCCGTCAGAGCGCTGCCGGGAAGGAGGAGTGGTGGGATGAGAAGCCTCAGCGCCTCGCGCAGCTGAAGGAGCCACCTGCTTGTCTCGGGGAGAACTAATTACCCGGCGACTGCAAAGCAGACGGCTGAGGAAATATCACTGGAAAGTGGGGCAGTCGCCCCTTGCTTTCACTGGCGCTAACAGACGGGGAGAGCGACGACACACCTCACGGCCTGAAAGACATCTTTCAGAGAGCTTACCCCGACGCGGTTACGAGGGATAGCGCTGTGAGCCACGATGGCAGGCTTTTTGGTGAATGTGAATATGAAGAAAAAGGTGTAATCGTAAAGTTATGCACGAATGTACTCTCACTCAGCGCCGTCAACAAAGCAACAAACACCCACTGTGCCGGCGCCCCTTTGATCAGCTGCCTGCCTGATGGTTTGGGCTGAGTGTTCGAATGCAGATTATGTCCCAACAGGCCAGCTTGCTTCTGCTCCTTTTCTACTGCACCGGTTATTATACTGCATTTATATTAAATGACTGGTTGGTTCTTAGGGTTCCTTGAGTTTACTCTGAACTAGGAAAACAGCTTTTCCTTTGATGCTTCCAACACCTGGAATGCCCTCCAACTGACTCTGAAGCTGAAGGAGAAGGTGCTTCCTACTTTTGCTGCATTTAAAAGTATGGTCTCTGACCACTGTGTGTCGACTTGTCTTAGCAGCTCTTTATTGTTTATTCTTATTTGTTGTGCTTATATGTATGAATTTGCTGATAAACTGTATCTTTGTTTTGTAAGCTTGTCGTGATGACATTTAAATGATATCTACCTGCATATATTATTAATATACTGCACATATATTATATTTACCTGCATATATTATTAATATACTGCACATATTATAATCTACCTGCATATATTATTAATATACTGCACATATTATATCTACCTGCATATATTATTAATATACTGCACATATTATAATCTACCTGCATATATTATTAATATACTGCACATATTATATCTACCTGCATATATTATTAATATACTGTACATATTATATCTACCTGCATATATTATTATACTGCACATATTATATCTACCTGCATATATTATTATATACGGCACATATTATATCTACCTGCATATATTATTATATATCTACCTGTGTAGGAGTGAGGAACAAACGCATGTTTACTTCCACTTCCTATATACAATGTAATACGTCATCACGTCAACCCGTGTGACTACACAACGTCAATGCCCTCTAGCCACAGCATGTGCATAACATTGAATGTGGATGTGACATAATGTGAATGTGAATTCTATTGTCCATTATTGTCCCCCACACATGCATATATTATTATTATACTGCACATATTATATCTACCTGCATATATTATTATTATACTGCACATATTATATCTACCTGCACATATTATTATATTATACATATTATTATACTGCACATATTACATCTACATGCACATATTATTATATTATACATATTATTACTGCACATATTACACCTACCTGCACATATTATTTATTATACATATTATTATACTGCACATATTACATCTACCTGCACATATTATATATTATACATATTATCATACAGCCCCTTACGTGACTGTGATGTGCAAGCCTGGGGCTTTGCTTGCACATCGCAGTCACGTAAGGGGCTAATTATTATACTGCACATATTACATCTACATGCACATATTATTATACTGCACATATTACATCTACCACAGGGAGCGAAATTAACTTTATGACTCACCGGCCAGTGGCGGGTAGATGGGAAGAATCTACCCGCCAAGCATATTTCTTACCAGCCAATTTAATTTTTTATTTATTTTTTAATAAAATATATATTATATAATCATACTTGTAGTTGTATTATCTGCGAGACATCGCCACCACGCAACAAGTCAAAATGCTCGCTATCTGCAAACAGCTCCACCGTCTGTGTGTACTCGAGTAGCCTCCAGCTCCAGCAAGGATTCTCCGGCGCTGCAGCTGGACCCTATACTCTACATTCAGCATGCAAGGATTCTCCGGCGCTGCAGCTGGACCCTATTGGTATAACGTTAGTGCTTTGATCAAATCACATTCCGCTAGAATACGCATTGAATCAATGTTATAAGACATTGATATCAGGAGCTATCTGTAGCTACTGCTAGCCCGTTAGATAACGTTAAGACAACGCCTCAGTGAACTATTTAGTTTACTGGGACATATAGAGCTAACGTGAGCTAACGAGCGAACGGAGGTATTATGCACTAGACTATTGCTGGAGCATTTGTTGATATCAGCAGCTATCAGTAGCTAGCCAGCTAGATACCGTTAGACAATGCCTCGTCATGTATTAAACTAAGTGAATAGTTGACTGGGTCATTGTTTAAACAGTAACGTTAGCTCATGGAGGTCCGCTCTAGACTAGAGCAGACTGCCTCTGTGTTGATACGAGCAGAAGCCAATAGTATCCCGCTGCAGGACTGGGCGGATATGACTCGTTGCCACAGGTTTTTTCAAAATAAGAGTATCATATGAACCGAATGTTGCTAACTGCCGGAGCCATCGATATTATGACTGTAGCTGCGCTTGGGGCGGAAATGAGACCCGCACAGGATTTTCAAAATAAGAGTATCGATATGAACTACACGCCACACGGCGGGCAGACCTCTCAGTGGCAGTCGCCAAACGTAAAAACTGACCGCCAATGGCGCTTGGCGGGCTTTAATTTCGCCCATATTATTATACTGCACATATTACATCTACATGCACATATTATTATACTGCACATATTACATCTACCTGCACATATTATACATATTATTATACTGCACATATTATATCTACCTGCATACATCATTATACTATATATTATATATTATTATATTATACTAAGCTAAAGCTAAACCAAACCAAACCTTTATGTCTGACAGTGAAGGGCATTGGTTCAGCCCGTCTTGCTGGATCACAGTAGTGTGGGTTGCAGGGCATCTGTCCACAGGACTGATACAGGGTGTAAAACAGATGTGTTTCTTGAGCAGTGCCAAAGGCAGCGGCTCACATCTACCCAGATCCCACTCAAGCCCCTGGACCGAGCTGACCTTTACATTCATTTAGCTTAGCCACTGCTGACGCTTTTTAAAAGCCATTTTCACAAACTGCAGCAAGGCCATGAGAGGTTTAGCCCCTGGTGACAGACAGGGGGCATCATCTCTGAGTCACACAGTCCAATATTCTACAAGCAACGTGTGTGAGGACAGATAGAAGATCTAATTTTGAGTTCTAAATGAGTGAACTCTCAACACATTGAGAACTCCACAAAAACGTACTACCTGTACTTGATGCAAAAAAAATTTTGAATTAATGAATTAATATGAATGAATGCTTTTCAGTGTAGAGTCTGCAGACAGTTCTGGATTTGTGCTCGGTCCAGCGCCTGCATAGGACGAGTCTTGTGGATGTATGTGCAAAATACTATACCATAACTGAACGCTGAAATATAACTGAAATATTGTTCGCCTCAAAACATGAAATGGTCTGAATATAGTTCTTTGTCTGAAGGATTCGATTCACAGGTTTGAGTATCGCAACCTGTATTCAACCCTTCACACTTCACACACAATTCTTGCTTCAAAATTAGGGACGGCCATTAAAACCTTAACCTTGTGAGAAAAAAGTAATATTTTTTTTATAGAATTCTGACAGCATAAACAGCGCACTTTCACCTTTCCACATTGATTATAGATTTCCGACATTAAAACCTATAAAACACAATTAGCAGGTTCTGACTAAATAAAAGCAATGTAAAAAGTGCAGACATAAAATACTTGGACCGTCAGTTTGCGGCCACTGAACAAAATTCATTATCTATTTTATTTATTTTCTTCTATGTATCATAAATGCAACAAATCAACTCACTGATTGACACTCGTATGACTGCCCTATCCTAGCCACATATTGCATTATTATCGCTGCATCCCTACTGTGTGTATGATATGCAACAGCCTGGTGCTCATAAACACAACACTAACTGAATCCAGGTCAGATAAAGAACTATACAACTATACTATGTATTCACAACAATACAGCGTTGGTTCAGTATTGGTCACACGGTGGCATCAATTGACTGAGCGTCCACAGCCGTCACACTGGCCCTGGATCTGTCTGCCGCTGTGGATTAAAGAGGAGATGAACCTTAACGGCTGCTGATTGAATCAAGACATAAGTATCTGTGGTAATGGGAAGTGAGAGGTGTGAGGTCAGACCAGTGCTGCTCGAGCCAGTGTGACACTATGGGGACAGTGTGCGTTGGCTTGTGTGTGTGTGTGTGTGTGTGTGTGTGTGTGTGTGTGTGTGTGTGTGTGTGTGTGTGTGTGTGTGTGTGTGTGTGTGTGTGTGTGTGTGTGTGTGTGTGTGTGTGTGTGTGTGTGCGTGTGTGTCTGTCTGTTCTGTATCCCTTCACAGCACAGAGTGACAGTAGTAGAACACTGAGACTCAATCATGCCAGGAACAGAAGGCAGACGCAGAGTCAGGGAGGCGTGTGTGTGTGTGTGTGTGACAGGCATGTGCGTGTGTGAACTTGTGCGCTTATGTGTGTACATGTGACTCATTGTGTGTCAGCATGCGTGCTTACCTGTGTGTGCATGTGGGGCCGTGGGGATGTGTGTGTTTGTGTGTGTGCGTGTGTATGTGAACATGTGCGTGTGTGAGTATGCGTGCATGTGTGTGTGTGTGTGCACGACTCGGTGTGTGTGTGTCAGCATGTGTGCTTATTTGTGTGTGTGCATGTGTGTATGGCCTTGTATGTGTATGTGTGTGTGTGTGTGTATGTGTATGAATGCGAAAACACACACATGTGTTTCTGTGTGAGTTGGTGGTTGGCCTACAGGTGCATGCAAACCCTGTTCCAGAGGTCATTTGAATGGTTGGTTTTATGGTATTGGGTGTATTTGTCCACTCAGTTGCTGAGTCTGAGAGAAGAGAACGCCAGGACACTGTCAAAGTAAACAACACAATGGCTGAGAGACATTTCAGACTTCGGCTAATAGAGAGAGGCAGTAACCTCTCATCTCATATAAGTGTTCTTCTTGTCGGAGATGTCGATTGACGACAGTGGTCACATTGTACGATGTGGCACGATGAGCTCTGAATTAGAAGGGACACAATGAACTCACACAACCACACAATCTAAACTGGAGCGACTGCTAGCCTGCCAGCGAGGGAAGAAGAGAGAGAGAGAGAGAGATGGATAGATAGCTTGTGGCCAATTATCAGCCCTTGGTCACCCAAATCAGAGGCCTTAGCCACGTTTCGACCCTAAGTACCCAGAACATTTAGTCCCAGGAACTACGTAAATGGTAAATGGACTGCATTTATATAGTGCTTATATCTAAAGTGCTTTCCAATTTATGCCTCACATTCACCCATTCACTCACACATTCACACACCGATGGCGGAGGCAACCATGCAAGGTGCCAACCTGCTCATCAGCAGCAATTAGGGGTTAAGTGTCAACTCGTCTTGCTCAAGGATACATCGACATGCTGCCCGGGAGGAGTGGGAATCGAACCGGGAACCTTCCAATTACCAGACGACCTCTCTACCTCCTGAACCACTGCCGCCCCCACGTCTACGTCTACGTTTCAAGGAACTAAAAGGTTCGTTCAGCCCACTGTTGTCTGCGTTTCCGGCGTGGTTGAAAGATCTGATAAGATATCCGCAATCAGGGTTAAATGAACAGACCAACGTGCCCTGCAGACTGCTTTGCCATATTGATCCTCGCATTGAACAGGAACGTGCAACAGGCCGCACAATGCACTGGCAACTCACAACAGTGAGTTCAGGCGACTGGTAGTATTTCCAAACGGGGCTTTGTAGATTGTTTGGAGTCCAAATCACTCTCTCTGCGACCGAGTTGGGTTCCAGACTCTGTCATCATTGCCGTGCGGTTGTTATTATTATTATTGGCTCGCTTCATCTCGAGGAATAGGCTTGCATTTGATTTTGAATCCGCTACGAGATGAAAGTGACGCCAGGTGTTAGTCTAATCCTACTTTATCCCTTTTCACGCCGCATTTTATTTATATATACTATAACAAACCTGATTAGCTTACACAATGTTGTTGTAACTAAACAAATCACTGAAATAAATTGTCGTTTCATGCATAGATCACTTTGATCAACTCCTAATACGAGTTTCACGCATATAACTAACGTTAGTGATTGGTCGGGTACTCGCAGCATTTACCTCAACTGACATTTCAAAAGTCTGCAGCACAAACCAGTTACTTTTTTGTTCATTGATATACCTATGCATTAAAAAGAAATCCTCCAGCAAATCTTACATCAATTACATCAATATTGTGCTGTCAGAACAGTCTTAAGCAGGTGAGGGAAATATTCAAAGATTGTTCAACATGCAAAATGGGGAACATTTTATTTTAAAATATACAGTTTTCTAACGACCATGAAAAGTATTTGTATCTCAATTTGCGGAGTAAAATTATGGAACGGTCTGATTGTGGAGTTAAAGCAATGTCAAAACATAAAACAGTTTCAAACAAAATACAGTCAAATGGTTTTCCAGAGGTACAGAGATGAAGAAGCGGTTTGATAACTGGCAGTATGTATGTGTATGTATGTATATGTATATATGTGCATATGTAGGTATGTAGTTGTATATATGTATATAAAATGGTTAGAGGAACTATACAGGGTAACCTACAGTTTTGGCAAATATTAATAAGGTATTATTAATTTTTTTATTGTTAACTAAGTAAAAAATAATTCAATATAAGTCTAGTAATGTATAAATTAGTAAATATAATATAGTATGATCTGATGAGTAAAAATGGGTGGGATTAAATAAGTGTATGCTTCTCTCCACTCCTTTTCAAATAATATGTAAAAAAAATATATAATAATAATAATAATTTGAGCTTGATTATTATTATTATTATTTTTGTTATTATAATTTTTTTAATATACATTTATTATTTGAACGGCTTAAGGCTATATCTGCACTTGATGTTTGTTTGTTGTGTTGCATATTTGAAATAAACTTAAATAGAATCTAAATCAAATCAAAGTGTTTCTATTGTTGGCCCAATGAGATGTCTGGTCTGGGTGATGTTAGACAAATGTATGGCAGAGTGCACATTAGGAATGAATAAATCTAGTGATCTATGCATTTTTTTCAGCAAATCTCTTAGTTACATCAATATTGTCATGTCAATATTATGTTTGCAGGTTAAGTATTTAAAGATCGTTATTGCTTATTACTAGGCCACGTAATCTTATCAACTAGGAAAGATACTGAACAATACCATGCTAAACGCTTGGTCTCACTGGGAGGACAGCTAAGCGGTTAGCATGGTATTGTTCAGTATCCGCTCTCACTGGGAGGAGAGCTAAGCGGTTAGCATGGTATTGTTCAGTATCTGCTCTCACTGGGAGGAGAGCTAAGCGGTTAGCATGGTATTGTTCAGTATCTGCTCTCACTGGGAGGAGAGATAAGCGGTTAGCATGGTATTGTTCAGTATCCGCTCTCACTGGAAGGAGAGCTAAGCGGTTAGCATGGTATTGTTCAGTATCTGCTCTCACTGGGAGGAGAGCTAAGCGGTTAGCATGGTATTGTTCAGTATCTGCTCTCACTGGGAGGAGAGCTAAGCGGTTAGCATGGTATTGTTCAGTATCTGCTCTCACTGGGAGGAGCGCTAAGCGGTTAGCATGGTATTGTTCAGTATCTGCTCTCACTGGGAGGAGAGCTAAGCGGTTAGCATAGTATTGTTCAGTATCCGCTCTCACTGGGAGGAGAGCTAAGCGGTTAGCATGGTATTGTTCAGTATCTGCTCTCACTGGGAGGAGAGATAAGCGGTTAGCATGGTATTGTTCAGTATCTGCTCTCACTGGGAGGAGAGCTAAGCGGTTAGCATGGTATTGTTCAGTATCTGCTCTCACTGGGAGGAGAGCTAAGCGGTTAGCATGGTATTGTTCAGTATCTGATATCATCTGCAGTTCCACAGTGTTATGATATTGATTTTTCCATCCTTGTGTTAGATACTATATGTTTGTGTGAAGCCTGACACATTTGGTTTTATGCTCCAACCTGGTTGTCAATTGCATGCTTATGTAACTGAAAGCTGACAGAATTTATTTACTGACAGTGTTTATGTCCCTTGCCTGTTTGTAATTTATGCAGGCATAGATAAATAATTCAAATGAGATATGGAAAGAGAGGGGGGGAGAGAGAGAGAGAGAGAGAGAGAGAGAGAGAGAGAGAGAGAGAGAGAGAGAGAGAGAGAGAGAGAGAGAGAGAGAGAGAGAGGGGGGGATGAATGGCAGAGACCACCAGCTGGACTGGGCGGTGGACCTGTCATGCCAATCTCTCTTCTCCTCGCCTTTCCTCTCCTCTGCCCTCATCTCCTCTCCATTCCTCTCCTCTGCCCTCATCTCCTCTCCTTTCCTCTGCCCTCATCTCCTCTCTTCTCCTCTCTTCTCCTCTCCCCTATTGCCTCCGACCCCCAATTATATAAAAACAGAGTTGCCTTTAAAGCTATAGAGACTATAGAAAGTAATCACAGTGACAATGAAGCGATGTCCCTGAAGTGAATAGGCCTTTACAAACCAGAAGGTCCCTTCAGCTTCACCGTACGTGGCACATAAGTGCACTTCAGTGTCTTCTGAGTAAACAAGAGAATTATAGGCCGTATTTTACTGTGTGTTCAGGATGGCAAAGGGACAATAACACTAAAATATTTATGAAACACTTAATGTTGTTTCAAAACACAAATGAACAAATGTGCTTTTCCCCTGCGAGGAGGTTTGCTGATGTGCCACCAGCCACGGCTGGCAATGACAATTTTGCACCTACTTTACAAATAATAATAATAATATTTGACTAAATATGTCCCGTATGACTTCAGAGATGAGCTGGTCATAGAAACAGGAACCATCTATCCATAAGAGAATCTCTTTGTTTGTATCAACAGTTAATAATTGGTATTATATTAATACATTTTGTGAGGAAGTCAGCACGATGACACAACTCTTTATCCCGGTCCCTATGTACCTGCTCACCCGCAACCTGCACCCCCCTGTTACGGTGGGTAGGTGTGTTGAGCCCAAGTGCAGGACAGAACGGATAGACAGGAGGCAGGTGTGGATTCTCAAACAAAAGGCTCTTTGTTTATTGTATTGGAGACAAAAAGGCATTCACTCCAATAAGGACGCATAAAGAATATAAGAGACAGGGGAAATAAAAGAGAGACAACACTGTCTCCAAAACACGTTATCACGAAAACACTTTAAGCGAGCTACATGTCAAAACAGGGAAAGCAAGGGGGGTTAAAACACTGTCTCCAAAACGAGGCACAAAACAAAAGACGTGGGACGACGGTGCTACATAAGCACAGAACAGGGTAAACAAATGAGAATGCAATATACGATATAATATCAAGGACAAATCAACTTATCCTCCAAGACGGGAGCGATAAGTGTTTCTTCACAAAGTGTACTCGCGGTAATGTTCAGTGAACGACTGACAATCTGAATAGCAAACAAGGAGGACATATAAAGCAGAGTAAACTGTACATTACACACCAGGTACCAATCAGGACAAGCAGGGCAGAAAGACAGGTAATTACCACTGGGCAACACCACGGCTTTTGCTCCCAGGTGAGAGCAAAGCCCCAAACGTTACACCCTCCACCTCATACCCGCCCCTACACCATAGGGCCCATGGCCCCCCACCCTTCCAGTCGCTACCCCCTCAGGACCCCGCCCCCCACATCCCTCCCCAGAGACCTCTGTATCATCAACCCACCCACCCTCCCTATACAGGGTATCCACAGGTTTCAACAAGTTAAATGTAAGACTTGTTAAGACCTTTTTAATACCACTTAGAGCTAAATAATGTAATACCAATTTCACGATCATACTAGCAAAAAAGAATAAAACACATAGTGACACTGACCTGGCGGCTGCAATTGCGCTCCAATTCAAATGATTGCGTGTTCAATACAAGCTCTCACCAGACGCATCAAGCTCCCGGTAGCCCCGCACAAAACTACGACTTAAATACAAAAACATTTCATATATTTAATATTATTTAATCTAATCATGATATCTGTGCAAATTAAATGTAAGACTTATTAATACCTTTTAAGGCCTTACATTGAGAATAATACATTTTATACTTTTTAATACCCTGCAGATACCCTGCTACATATATGCTAGCTCTTCTCTCCTCCATCCAGGTCAGATGGGGGGCTTGCCGTACCCCAACACTGGGTCGCACCCCTCATCCCGCACACCCTGCCCACCTTGCTTCCCCCTTTTCGCCCCTGCCCCCTGCTGGCCACTCTGTTGTCGATCAGAGGCGGCCAGCCACTTGCGCTCACTCCCGACTCATCCCACCTAGCCACACCGACCAGTAAGGCGTGTATATATAGACCCCCCTGCCCTCCATCCCACACTTCAGTCTCGTATTGTCATGGCAGCAGGCTGAACTGTCTCTCTGTGGCATCAGTGAACAGTAAACGCTGGGTCATAGTGATGTGAGAGGAGCTGAACTGTCTCTCTGTGAGAGGAGCTGAACTGTCTCTCTGTGAGAGGAGCTGAACTGTCTCTCTGTGAGAGGAGCTGTCTGTCTCTCTGTGAGAGGAGCTGTCTGTCTCTCTGTGAGAGGAGCTGAACTGTCTCTCTGTGAGAGGAGCTGAACTGTCTCTCTGTGAGAGGAGCTGTCTGTCTCTCTGTGAGAGGAGCTGAACTGTCTCTCTGTGAGAGGAGCTGAACTGTCTCTCTGTGAGAGGAGCTGTCTGTCTCTCTGTGAGAGGAGCTGAACTGTCTCTCTGTGAGAGGAGCTGAACTGTCTCTCTGTGAGAGGAGCTGTCTGTCTCTCTGTGAGAGGAGCTGAACTGTCTCTCTGTGAGAGGAGCTGAACTGTCTCTCTGTGAGAGGAGCTGTCTGTCTCTCTGTGAGAGGAGCTGAACTGTCTCTCTGTGAGAGGAGCTGAACTGTCTCTCTGTGAGAGGAGCTGTCTGTCTCTCTGTGAGAGGAGCTGAACTGTCTCTCTGTGAGAGGAGCTGTCTGTCTCTCTGTGAGAGGAGCTGAACTGTCTCTCTGTGAGAGGAGCTGTCTGTCTCTCTGTGAGAGGAGCTGTCTGTCTCTCTGTGAGAGGAGCTGAACTGTCTCTCTGTGAGAGGAGCTGAACTGTCTCTCTGTGAGAGGAGCTGTCTGTCTCTCTGTGAGAGGAGCTGAACTGTCTCTCTGTGAGAGGAGCTGTCTGTCTCTCTGTGAGAGGAGCTGAACTGTCTCTCTGTGAGAGGAGCTGAACTGTCTCTCTGTGAGAGGAGCTGAACTGTCTCTCTGTGAGAGGAGCTGTCTGTCTCTCTGTGAGAGGAGCTGAACTGTCTCTCTGTGAGAGGAGCTGTCTGTCTCTCTGTGAGAGGAGCTGAACTGTCTTTCTGTGAGAGGAGCTGTCTGTCTCTCTGTCAAAAGACAAGACGAGAGCCAACAGGCATGTCACGAAATGGTGCGGCAGTGGCTCAGGAGGTAGTGCGGTCGCCTGGTAATCGGAAGGTTCCTGGTTAGATTCCCACTCCTCCCGGGGCAGCGTGTCGAAGTGTCCTTGAGCAAGACACTTAACCCCTAACTGCTCCCGGTGAGCCGGTCGGCACCTTGCATGGCCGCCTCCGTCATCTGTGTGTGAATGTGTGAGTGAATGGGTGAATGTGAGGAACAAATTGTAAAGCGCTTTGGATAAAAGGGCTATATAAATGCAGTCCATGAAATATGCTGCAGCAAGAAACACGACAGGAACTATTAATAATATTATTCTGTAAACGAGAGAGAGAGAAAAAAAAAGTTTGTTTGGGAGAGGTTTGTTTTCTTTTCCTCAATAAATGTACTTTTATGTTCTCTTGATCGTTGTATCTGCTTTCAGAAAAGGAAAGATTGAGCTTTGATCAACCTAGAGCTGGCTCACTGGTTTGGAAATGTGATGGGCTAGTCATCCATCTGCACCGAACGCGCCGGCATCTTCCGACGGTTGCGGTTATACAATCTGCCTAATGATTCATATGGAAATTAAATCCAAACCCACGGGATCTCCGACCCTGTCTTTAATTAGCATTCATTAGAACGTTTAATGTTCAAAATCACACTTTCATCTTCCTTCCCAGTCGAGTTGAGAATAATTATCTTCATTACGAAAGGATAAACATCGTTAGCGTCTACATGTAAGGCTACCAAAGTTTAGGGAAACATGAAGAGGCAAAAAAAATAAACACACCTGCCAAGGGCAAGGGGGGGGGGGGGGTATTCCTTTTCCACAAGTAAACAATGACTCTCTTATTCCAGACTGAAGTTCAGAATTCATGCTCTGATCTTCACATCATTCATACATTTTGCTTTGATATTTTAAAGTTGAGAAAGTTCTGTGAAATCGTACTGGAGAGAGAGACAGAGACAGAGGCTTTGATCAGACTGCAAATCTTTTATTTGTTTCTCAAATCAGATCTTTAATCACCGACCTATCTGCATGGGTTGCTGTGGTAACAACGTTAGCTACCGCTAATGGTAGTCGACACCCATATAACGATAGCTAACTGCTAGCCAAACGCTATGTGACATGTACTAATGTAGTGTCTGTGAGAACAAACAACAACAATTACAATGTGTTGTGCTAACAGAATGGTTTAAAACCATGGATTTAAAATGTCCATGGGTTACCAAGCGCTTGATTTCTAAAAGAGATGTTGTAGAGAGTGCGGAGTGGTCAGAGCAGAGAAAGGCAGATCTTCAAAGCCCAGGGGACCTGCAGCGAGAGCCAGTCATTAGACTACGTGCTGTATGGTCCAGAGAACCAATCTAGCATAGATGTGATGGAAGGAGGCAGTTTTTCCAATAAGGGCCTTGTAGATAAACAAATACATATGTCTGTCACGTCTCTCAGACAGAGAAGACCACCCAACCTTTTCATACAGGATGCAGTGATGAGTGCTATAAACATCACCAGTAATAAAGCAGAATGATAATAAATTCGATCTATTATTATATTATATTATTATTATTATTATTATTATTATTATTATTATTATTATTATTATTATTATTATTATTATTATTATTATTATTATTATTATTATTATTAGTAGTAGTAGTAGTAGTAGTAGTAGTAGTAGTAGTAGTAGTAATATGTATTTTATTATATTATATTATACTTTATTATATTATATAATATTTATATTACATTATATCATATTATATGTTGTTGTAATAAAATACTATCATAAATTGATTAGGTTGTCACTTGATAAAGATCAGCTCCTGTGATTCTAAAAGAGCGCGGAGCAGACAGGCGCGTGGGAGAAATGCTACAGGTGTGAACAACCAGGCTACTGCTATGACAAGAATTTATGTTTCGCTGTGCTTCAGGCCCTGTCTGAGAGAGAGAGAGAGAGAGAGAGAGAGCGAGAGAGAGAGAGAGAGAGAGAGAGAGAGAGAGAGAGAGAGAGAGAGAGAGAGAGAGAGAGAGAGAGACCTTCAGATAGCTGTGCGAGGCCTTGCTGACAGTCCCTGGGTGTTCTCACAGCGCTGAGTCAGAGCCCCACGGGCCCCAGCATCTGTTCCCTGATAACAAGGGCCTGGAGGGACACTCTCATACATAATGAAACACACCGGCACCGCCGCCGTCCTGGCACCCACTGTATACACAAGATGTCCTCACCGCAGCACCTGCGCATGTGTTCATGTTGGCATACGGGCATTCATAGACAGATACAGATACACACACACACCACACGCGCACACACACACACACACACACACACACACACACACACACACACACACACACACACACACACACACACACACACACACACACACACACACACACACACACACACACACACACACACACACACACACACACACACACACACACACATTATTTGAGGGACAACTGAACAAATTCCATTGAATACATTCATTCTCCAGCTCCAGCTCCAGCCTCACAACTACATTTTACATTTGGTCGTTTAGCCGACGCTTTAATCCAAAGCAATTTACAAATTGTGAACAACAAGTCAGCAGGAGGCGTACATCTCTGGCAGCTAAGGGTCAGTGGCATTGTTCATGTCGAGCTTCAAATAGTGTCGAACTTGAGTGTTACACTCTGAGTGCATAGTAGTATAGACTAGGGATGTCCGATATTATCGGCCTACCGATAGTATCGGCCGATATTGGCATTAAAATGTGATATCGGAAATTATCTGTATCGTCTTTTTTTTTTTTTTTACATTTATTTAACCTTTATTTACCAAGGCACGCAAGTAAGAACAAATTCAGATTTTATTTATTGTCAAAAGTATGCATAATGTGTTAATTCCACGACAAGAGATATGTAAGGGATAATGTATAGCTACGAGGTCATTGTCGCAAAATAATTGACCGACACAGAGTTTAGAATACCGAGGCTCCTCGCCGAGGTGTTATTTTTATTTTTTTTTAATCTTTTTCCCCCTCCATTTTCCTCAGATTTTTCTCCCATCCCAATGTTAGTCGTATGCCAATTCCCAGTCCCCTTCCTGGTCGCTGCGCACTTACCCCCCACAGTCAGATCATCTGGGAGAGTGGAGGCTATCACGTGCTTCCTCCGACACAGCCGATCAAGTACATCAACCGCTTCTTTTCACCTGGCAGCGCGGATCCTCCCTGAGAGGGCGTAGCGTGTGGAAGGATCCCACTATCCCACTCAGGTCCTATCCGCGCTTAGCAGGCGCCCCGACCGAACTGTAGGAGTCGCTGTTTACAACGACCCGGACCCACCCCGCCAGCTTCTCCCACCCTCTAATACAGCCAATTGTATTAGTGTGAACGGCCAGCCAAGCTGGTGACAACCCCGGAGCTGTGAGCTGGATTCGAACAGGCGAATCCAGCTCACAGCTCCGGGGTTGGTGACAAACGCAATCTCCGCTACGCCACCTAACCGCCCGCTCTCGCCGAGGTGTTCTAAACGTATTGAAGGTCAATTATTTTGCGACAATGACACGAGTATAGGCTATACATTATCCCGCTTATTACATGGCTAACTTACTAACAATATACCTAATTCATTTTACACCATCGACAAGACGAGATCAAATGCAGACGCAGTTGTTCTGTGGCTCTGTCAGCCCAAATAAAGTTATTATTATTATCGCCGGCAGCCGGCAGGTGTGTCTGATTGCACTGATGCAGTGTGTGTCAGTGGGCTTGATTGCTCCAGCTGCGAACAGCAGTCATTATTGCTCGGTTGCACTGATGCAGTGTGTGTCAGTGGGCTTGATTGCTCCAGCTGCGAACAGCGGTCATTATTGCTCGGTTGCCCCTGGCAGCGGTCCGTTATCGAGTAATAACGGACCGCTGCTATGGGCAACCGAGCGCTATTGACCAATCACAATCAAGCATTTCTGCTAATGTTAAAACGCCATGTAATAAGTAATGTTAATTACCTGAAATTATTCCGTTTTTTGGGGGGGGAAACCCTGCATATATCGGTATCGGTTGATATCGGTTGATATCGGTATCGGAAATTAAGAGTTGGACAATATCGGTATATCGGTATCGGTAAAAAAGCCAATATCGAACATCCCTAGTATAGACATATTAGCATGA
>NW_028174507.1:0-55000 GCF_963971535.1 Notolepis coatsorum | reverse complement strand
ACAGATATATATGCAGTATGAGGGAGTAGTAGAGGACAGTTACAGTTAGTTACAACCATACACACACCCTCTAGATTCAACAAGGAGATTGAGATAACTAATCTAAAGGACATGAAGAAGAACACAAGGCGGGACTTATTTTGTAAACACCATGCACACATCTGTTGCCGTTGACTAAAAACAAATGTCTTCAATTAATATCTGAAATTAAAGAAATAAAAACGACTAACTTTCTTACTGTCTTCTTCTACCATCATGCACTCTTCCACTAATTAATCCTCCTTGCCTATATTATACTAATATGTCTCTACTACTCTGCACTCAACACTGCAGCACCCAAGTTTTCAACACTGGTTGATGAACATTGTTACTCAGCTGAAAGAGTTGTACCTTCCTGCTGACTTGTCGTAGTGTCGACTAAATGACTAAATGTAAATGTAAATGTAAGCAGAATAGAATGCATTGATGATTGAAAGCTCATGTACACATTTGTTGGGCCTTATAGACACGCCTTGGCCCATTTAAATGAATAAAGGTTTGAATTTAATTGAATTTGAATTTAATTGGTAAATTAAATTGTGTTACTACTCCTATTGGTGAAAAGGAAACCAATTGTATCACCCTAATCCAACGGTTCCCAAACTTTTTTGGCCGTGCACCCCCTGTCACCTCCCGACCTAGCTGACGCACCCCCTGTCACCTCGCGACCTAGCTGACGCGCCCCCCCCAATGGGTTTCTTTCTGTTAGAAAAAATTGTTGCTGGTCTCCATGCACAGATTTAATTTTTTATTTGATCTCTTCCCACGGCGACTATGGAACGGGAATTTCCTTATTTAATTAAAATGTTCACGACAACAATGGATGCATGTACTCTGCCAGCATGTTTAATATCCATAATACTAAAGGTTTGACTAAGTTTTGTATGACATTTTATTGTAAAAACAAATTTTTTTTTCACCACAATTAGCCTTTTCATGTCACGCACCACAAGGGGTGCGCGCACCACACAGTTTGGGAACCACTGACCTAATCAATCAACATGATGAAATGTGTATGATGCTTTTTCTGTTTAATATTGTGCAAGGTTTGAAACAGGAAATGATGGTTGGATAGCCACTGGAGGCCAAGGATGGACAGGAAACATTCTTAGAAAGCAGAATCAGAGAATCGCACAGAATGTCTTTGAGAATTATGAGAATTAACCATGAATCATACATGACAGACTCTACTGTCTATGAATGAACCGTGCACGCAACACTCTAACGCACCTTCTTTAGATAATAAAGTACTCAAATCTACGTGGCTCAGCAAAGTCAACAACCATTGGGCCAATCATCACAACCATTGGGCTCTCTCTCTCTCTCTCTCTCTCTCTCTCTCTCTCTCTCTCTCTCTCTCATCTCTCTCTCTCTCTCTCTCTCTCTCTCTCTCTCTCATCTCTCTCTCTCTCTCTCTCTCTCAATTCAATTCAATTCAATTCAAATGGCTTTATTGGCATGACGTACTTCTACATGTTGCCAACGCAATATTAAACATAAACATGGATTACAAACAGATATAAGTACATACAAAATATCATCGTAAAATAAAACATCAAGTATTACGGCGTAAACATGTCAGGTGACTGTCACTCACTGTCCCTCAGTTTGTGGCAGGCAGCAACATAGGCTGCTGCTAGCTCACAGCTTGTTGAGTCCTCCCCTAGTAGGACTGGTAGTTTTCCTGTATCTGGTAGTGCGAGAAAGCCTTTTGTTATTAATTCAAATTTTTTAAAATGCGTTTCTCTAATATATTTATATTTTTCACATTTGGTGAGGAAGTGCAACTCAGTTTCAGGCTCACTGAGGGTGCAATGACAGCACAGCCTTTGCTCTGCAGGAAGCCAGGTCTCTCTCTCTCTCTCTCTCTCTCACTGTAAGCCTATTTCATTCAAAAAGATCATATCGTGATTCGTGACAGTCACATGACATCCCTAGTGCCGTCACCCGCATATATCTATGGTCACCCGTATACCGCATGTTAAACAGACACACAGGAAATACCAGCAGCACCTCTCTACTGCAGGGGCTGAGCAGCTCGTCACTCTCTCATGATGGCAGGTGAGTGCATTTTCAACAATGGGATGAAAACAGTATTTGAGTATATTCTAGTATTTTAATTTGTACTGTAATTAGTTTCAAATACATTTATTTTTTATTATGTTTTATTTTTATTTGCACAATGAAACAAAAGAAATGTATCAAAGCGACAAATTAAACAAAATGTGCAGGTGAGATAAAAGAAATTAATACAAAAAAAAGAATGCAGGTCAACATGCAATATATCCCATTGATTGGTATACAATGGGACAGACCTTTGTTTGATTGATTGATTGATTGAAAACTGTATTAACATATTGCAGAATGGGTACAATACAGTACAGCTCAATTACATACAATTGTTAAGGGGATGCAGACCAGAGAAAGACTTTCGTCTAGTTTACATCAGGGCCCCCCATTTTCAATTCATCATAACATATATGACACACACGACATACAGATAGACAGTACTGCTACATCTATACATTTATGACACACCAGATTTGCAAATACAGTACTGTTTGTGATACAAAAAGAGTCCAGAAAAGAGAGTATATACATTTGACGTAGAAACTGTTGGAGGAGGTTGGGTAGGTGGGGGGGGGTTGGGTAGGAGGGGTGGGTGGGGGACACTGTACAAGCAAAACTTTACATTGGAATATTGACAAAACCATACTTGGTCATTTACTGTACATTGGAGGGGGTTGATATAGCTATAAACCTGCATTCCTTCGAATATATCATTAATCAATCAACAAAATATACAAATTAGTACTACCAAGTGTAGTGCTAGTCAGATGTATGTACAGAGTTGTATTATATAAATAGAAACAAGTATGACTATTACTGGCCAGCAGCGTAACTAGTAAGAGTAGGATATGAACCAGATATAGAACCAAACATTTCACCGTAAAGTATGTGTATTTTATTGTGATAATTAATAAACCAACTTGAAACTTGATATATAGATAGTAAGGGACTATGTGCAGGTAAGTACATACAGGTGAGGATAGGTATACATACGGTGGGTTATGTGTATTGGTAGGTATATGCGGATAGGTATACATGCAAAGGGTTATGTGTAGGTGACGTGTGTGTGTGTGTGTGTGTGTGTGTGTGTGTGTGTGTGTGTGTGTGTGTGTGTGTGTGTGTGTGTGTGTGTGTGTGCGTGTGCGTGCGTGTGTGTGTGTGTGTGTGTGTGTGTGTGTGTGTGTGTGTGTGCGTGCGTGCATGCGTGCGTGCGTGTGTGTGTGTGTGTGTATAAGCCTGTTTAAATATAAAAAAAATAAAAAATTGGAGAGTCATATGCATGTGTATAGTTAAACACAGCAGAGGTCGGCTACTTTCAGGTGATTTGTCACATTCTAAGTGATTTGGATTGGCTTAACATCCAAGCAGACTTAAGTTTCTTTATTAGTTGTCATACAGAAGTACAGAATACTTTTATACAAAACGTATTATGGTTCTTCGTCTGAACAATGTGGTGTATCCTGATTGGAGGACCACTATAGGCAGGGTTGATTTTGATTTGAAATCTTTATTTCGAACACTGCAATCTCAGTTAAACATATATTTTGCATGTATTGTTCCAATTTTTCTTCATGAATATCATTATTAACTTCAGTCCTCACCATACATATCGAATATTTATTCTTTTTCAGGATTTTAACCATTTTTTAAATTAGGGTTAGGGTTAGGGTTAAGGGGTTATGGTTAGGGTTAGGGTTAAGGTTAGGGTTAGGGTTAAGGGGTTATGGTTAGGGTTAAGGGGTTATGGTTAGGGTTACCCTAACCCTAATAGACTAGGCAGAATTTCAGAAAATGTGCTTGTATAAAGTGCTGAAGGCATTTCGTGTTTATTTTTGGTACACAACATTTCTAGGAGTATTAAGGGGTGCTGAATCCAAATCTGCTGTATACCAAGCTCAAAAATGTCAAATAAGGCCTCAAAATTGAGAAATCCAACATGGCCGCCAGCACTAGGCCCTCTCTCCACAAAAACAGGTGCTAAACCCACAGTTTTTATTCTACTGACATGAAACTTTGCACAGAACATCTGCACCTATGGGGGAAGAGAGTAGGAATATAGCTGGGGTGCAACCATGAGTAACAGGGTGTTTTTGACTGTCTAACTGTAATCTTTGTATAGGCGAGGATAAAAAAATGACATTTATTCAGTGTTTGCAGGAATACGACAGCAATTTGGTAATAACTGTACAGTGTTGGACACCAACATTAGAATCCCCCAAGTCTTAGCTTTCTTCAGGCACCACGTTTATGCAAGTAGCTCTTATAGATCTGGATATATAAGCATTTTAATGTAAGCATGCTGTTTTAGGCGAATTTTCTAAAAATAAATGGTGGGGCTTAATGAGTTAAGTGTGACTACACAAGGTACAAACCTGAATTAAATGTGCTTTTGTAAGTTTTCTTACATACATCAACAAGGACGTAGTCACACCGGAGATTCAAGAATCCATACTTGGCGCAGAACACCTTGGACAGGCACAACTGAAAATGTTTGTGGACAAACGTTTGTGTGAACCTCCAGATAGTGACCAGCACCTGAACCTGAAATCACCCATAAGAATGAACAAAGCCAAGACATTTGCCTCTTTGTATGAAGTTGTGCAACTTTCCAAGAACAAGCAAAACACCATCAAAGTGGACAGGCAGATTCTACAAAGGCTCATCACAGCTTACAGAGCAGGTCGTAAGGTAGACCTTGACAATATCCTCCAGCATGAGCTCATGCCCATCCCACCATCTCTGGCCACAACTAACGGGAGTCTACATTCCACCAACAAGTCTGTGTTAGCAAATATACTGACGAAACAAGTTAAAACCCCTGCAGATCTTACCCTTCAGGGACCCAGCTGCCTGGTCATTGATGGCCAAGCTCTGGTAATGGCACTCGGAAAGCCACCTGACACTACAACATTTGGTGACTATGCCAACAAGTTCACTGACACCGTGTTGAAGATGGGAGCAAAATACCAGAGGGTAGATGTCGTCTTTGACAGATACCGTGACCAATCCATCAAAACAGGCACAAGGCTGAAACGCAAACAGCGCCACAGACCAGTACGTCGTGAAATCAAAAACAAGTCTGTTCCATATACTTGTACGGGAGCTGGCTATAATCTTTTAATTATCTTCTACTCTATTCTATTCAGGAAGAGTCACATGGCATGTATCGAAGCATGCAACTGTAAGAAAGTCAACACCTGCCGGAACACTGAGGAAGAGTGTGAATAAGCTGTCACTGTAAACGTACAGAGGAAGATTCCGGTAAAAAGCGGGAAGGTGGAATAGCTTTCATGTTGAACAACAATTGGTGTGATCCAGGCAACGTGAAGGAGCTTTCAAACCACTGCTCCCCAAACCTGGAGTATATATCCATCAAGTGCCGGCCATTCTTTCTCCCGAGAGAATTAACGTCGGTCATTCTGATCGGAGTGTATATTCCACCACAAGCAAACACAGGCGATGCGCTCTCCAAGCTCCACAACGAGGTAAACAAGCTCCAAGCAGCTAACGTTGACGCTGCTATTGTGGTTGTGGGTGATTTCAATAGCGCTAATCTGAGAAAAGTGCTGCCAAAATTCTACCAACATGTGACTTCTTCTACCAGAGGCGGGAATATTTTAGACCATTGCTACTCGCAATTTAAGAGCGGTTAAAAATCACATGCTGCCAGTCCTTTCGGCAAGTCAGATCACGACGCCATCTTTCTTGTACCGCAGTATAAACAAAGTCTCAAGCGCATTCCTGTAGTATCGCGAGAGGTGAAGCGCTGGACGGTGGCGTCGGAGGAGACGCTCCAAGCTGCACTAGAATGTACAGACTGGGGGGTGTTCCGCGATAACACAGATAATATTAATGACTACACGGAAACAGTGCTGGACTTTGTTTGTACTTTGGTAGAAGAAACAATCCCCTCTACCACAATTAGAGTTTACCCAAACCAAAAGCCCTGGGTAGACAAATCCGTCCGTGAAGCTCTGAAGGCGCGCACCTCAGCATACAACGCCAGGCTTGTGGAAGGCAACATGAATGACCACAAGGTGGTGAGATACAATGTTAGGAGGACAGTAATAGAAGCAAAAAGGCGCTACAGGGATTCAATTGAACTGCAATATGAACAGGCTGACTCTAGAGCTATGTGGCAGGGCCTCAGAACGATGACAGATTACAAAGGCACCTCCCTCAAACTGAACAGTGACATCCAACTGGCAAATGATCTCAATACCTTCTATGTGAGGTTTGAGGCTGGGAATAACAGCACCAGCCTACAAACCACTGCAATGGAGGAGGGGGGGGGGGGGGGGCACTGCTGATGGAGACTCAGTGTTCAGGATAACAGAACATGAGGTGAGGAGGACGTTTAAGAAAGTGAATATCAGGAAGGCAGCAGGTCCGGACGGTATCCCCGGCCGCGTCCTAAAAGTCTGTGCCGACCAACTGGCCCCGGTATTCACTGACATATTTAACCTGTCCTTAGAACAGGCTGTCATCCCCACCTGTCTGAAGAAGTCCACCATTATCCCTGTACCCAAAAAATCCAAGCCAGCTTGCCTCAACGACTACCGCCCTGTAGCTCTCACCTCCATAGCCATGAAGTGCTTTGAGAAGCTAGTGAAGGGCTACATCTGTTCCTCCCTCCCCATCAACCTGGACCCCCTGCAATTTGCATACCGCCCCAACAGGTCCACGGAGGACGCCATAGCCCATGTGCTGCACACAGCAGCATCACACCTGGACAAGAGGCAGGGGAACTATGTGAGATGCTATTCATCGACTACAGCTCAGCATTCAATACCATAGTCCCCTCCAAACTCATAGCCAAGCTCAGGGACCTGGGCTTGAACTATGACCTCTGCCAGTGGGTCTTGGACTTCCTGACGGGCAGACCCCAGGTGGTGAGAGCAGGCAACTGCACCTCCTCATCCAGCACTCTCAACATAGGGGCCCCCCAGGGCTGTGTCCTGAGTCCCCTCCTCCACTCCCTGTACACACATGACTGTGTGGCACAGCGGAACAACAACACAATCATCAAATTTGCTCACGACACAGTAGTGGTGGGCCTGATCTCTGCAAACGATGAGAGGGCCTACCTGGAAGAGGTTAAGGTTCTAGCGGGATGGTGTCAAGAGAACAGCCTCTCCCTGAACATCAGCAAAACAAAGGAGATGATTGTGGACTTTAGGAGGTCGGGGTCAGGGTATACAGCCCCCTCAGCATCGACGGGGCACCGGTTGAGAGAGTGAACAGTTTTAAGTACCTCGGAGTCCACATATCCGAGGACTTGACATGGACCACACACATTGACAGTGTTATCAAGAAGGCACGACAACGCCTCTACTTCCTTAGGCGCTTAAGGAAGTTCAACGTGAGTCAGAAGATCCTCAAGAACTTCTACTTATGCACAATAGAGAGCATCCTGACTGGCAATATCACCTCCTGGTTTGGGAATAGCACTGCACAAGACCGCAGCAGACTACAGAGAGTGGCCCGTTCAGCCGAACGCACAATTGAAGGTGGGCTTCCCACTCTCCAAGACATTTACAACAAGCGGTGCATGGGCAAGGCTAAGAGAATAATCAAAGACTCCAGCCACTCAAACAACTGTCTCTTTGAACTGCTGCGATCAGGCAAGCGATACCGGAGTCTCCATGGCAAGCACAGAGAGACTCAGAAGGTGCTTCTATCCCCAGGCCATCAGGATGCTCAATGAATGAACAATGAACAATAAGCAAACCATCAACACACCCACAGCGCACATACACTCACTTAAATAAACAACACACTGTATCACCCACTTTACCACTTTAGACACAATTTACACTTTATATTTATATTTATATTATTGGTAAGGAAATTGCACATCATTCTCATTCCTTATTGCACCTCACCACTACAAGGTGGCACCACAAGCTAAGCTATACCTCACCATTTTTGTACCAGCTGTACATACTGTATATATAGAAACACTGAACAATTTTGTTGTTTACACTTGTTTACGTACTTGACTTCTTGACTTTCTATTTTATACTTATTATACTTATTTTATACTATCTTGTTATTATCTAGCACACTCTCAGGAGCAACACAGAAAGAAACATTTCATGCAAAGTATTCTGTATTCTGTATGATAACTAATAAAGAAACTTGAACCTTCACTTATATTGATATGGTAAAATAATATTTTTATTTTATTATATTATAATCTATTCTATTCTATTCTGGAAAAGTGGCATTGGATGAATCATGCAACTGCAAGACACCTGCGACACCTGCCTGAATACGATTGATGACTGACAATAAATTACTGTACCTAAGCTACTGTACGCATATTAAGGACTATCTAATTTGCATAAATGACATGTTGATTAAAAAAAATCAAGAGAAAAGAGTTTGATGAATAAATCCATGGCCTGGGATCATCCTGCTTTTCTTTCTTATTTGGTTGATGAGTTATGCATCAATAACGACCACCGTTTCTGCTATAAATATGAGTTTCAAGCAACATTTTCACAACTGATCTAAAATCAGGATATGATTTTAAATTCCTCATGTATGCAAACATATAAAAACACATTTCATTCATGTTTCTACCTTGTTTAGTCAAAAAGATATGCACTTAAATAGATTTCAGCCTGGCGCTGGCGGCCATGTTGGATTTCTCAATTTTGAGGCCTTATTTGACATTTTTGAGCTTGGTATACAGCAGATTTGGATTCAGCACCCCTTAATACCCCTAGAAATGTTGTGTACCAAAAATAAACACGAAATTCCTTCAGGGTTATGATTTTCTGAAAATTGACTCTGTCTATAACCCCCTAACCCGAAACCTAACCCTAACCTTAACCCTAACCTTAACCTGTTCATTTCTGCGACTAGGGTGGAAAGTGTGACACATTTATGCAGTGCGCTTAATAGTGATTTTTGAAGAAAGAAAAAAACATGGATTATTGGTATTTGGGTCAAATATGTGAGACTGAGCTACTTTCCTGACATATACATAAAACATAGCCAACGCTATCCACACACACACGTGAAAAAATGCTATTTGCCGAGAATTGTGACAAGGGTGACTGGAGGGTGAAGTATAATTTCTGGGTACTTTTTACACCCCTGCTAACAGGGTACCCTGACAACCACACATTTATTGATGATGATTCTGACAAGGGAATCTTCCATGTCGTATCTACTCAACCATCCAAGAACAGCAGCCAGGAGTTTGGCAGGGTGTTCCTGCCAACTCTCTACAGCTTAGTCATCATCATTGGCTTCATAGGTAAGTGTGTGTGTGTGTGTGTGTGTGTGTGTGTGTGTGTGTGTGTGTGTGTGTGTGTGTGTGTGTGTGTGTGTGTGTGTGTGTGTGTGTGTGTGTGTGTGTGTGTGTCCTTGTTTTCCTACTGTTGTGGGGACCAAATGTACCCACATGTGATGAAAACTATTTTTGTTGTCGTTGTGGGGACATTGGTTATGTTATTTTAACACTTTCAGCGCCAGCCGTTTTATCCATCCTTGTAGTCAATGGGCCACACTTTAAAATATAGGGATTTTCACTGTGCGTTGCAGTGTTTGCAGGGCTATATCTATATTCTATATTATAGCTATGGAGACAATACTATGGCTCATTTGACAGTAACTATCCCTCGTCCAACATGTAAGAAAGAATAAATGTTTTCATGTATTCGTTCGCGTTTCTCGCCTGGACATGCTACTGTTTCCAAATCAAAGGTATATAATAGGTATTATGTTTCACCATGAATGCATCAAAGGGGGGTGGGGTCGTTTTTTGATGCTCTGATCACCAGCAATGGCATTCATTTTTAATATTACATACGTTGATCGGCTGGATCGATGTGAAATCATTGTAGGATCAAGGTGGATTTGACGTCAGATAGTCCTAACCTTTGATCGGAGTTATTCCAAAAAGAATATTCCAATTGTCTGATCGCGATTTCCAGTATTGTTGTCGATCGGGTCCCTGACATGAAGTGGCACAAGATATGCCTCAAGTGTGCTGAACGCGTTTCAAAGTGCTCGCATGAAGCGATTTACTTGGCTTGGTCTAAATTCTCCCGGACGACATTAGATGTGACACACAGTCTGGAACACGGTTTCAAAGGGTAGGCGATACTGCCACCTAGCAGGATCTGGCCGGTATTGCACTCTCGGGGTCTCCGTATGGCTTTCAACGGTAACATAGAGGTCCGTGAGACTGTATAGAATAAAAAAAATTAATAAAAGAAAAAACGATGAAAACGATCGAAAACCCGACTTTTCTTGGGTTTTGGCGCTCAACGCATGGCGAGATAACTTGAGAAATCCTGTGTATGGCAGAGAAAGAGTTAAGAGGGGTTATGGTTATGGTTAGGTTAAGGACAGGTTAAGCTTCAGCCACGCTCACAGTGCTGATCAATGGCTGCGAAATCTTTGTTCAGCATGTGGATACGGATTAATTTACCACTTTGACTCTTTTTGGATGGTGAAGGATTTGTACAAACCTGATAAACTTAATCCCAGCTATAAAGGAGTCTCAGTTCTATCATTCAACTTCTCCTGCCATCTATCCAGTCTTGCAGACTGACGCCATACCCCTGTTAGCTATTCACTTGTCATTGTCATTGTCATTGGAGTGTATAGACCCCCATCGGCTGATGCTAGTTCTGTCGATAAAATAGCAAATGTTTTGTCTCTGTATCCTGAATGATACTGAAATGCTCATAATGGGTGACTTTAATTTAGATTGGCTGGGTAGTAATTATGGGTATCTAAGGGAGGTTAGTGAAAACCAAAACCTAACCCAATTGGTTACTGAACCAACTAGGCTAAACCCAAAGAAATAACTCAAAATCTACTTGCATTGATTTAATTGTCTCCAAATAGATTAGACAGGATCATTGCTAGTGGATTTTTTGATTTAGGAATCAGGAATGGCCCAACAGCCTGCACCAGGAATACTAAGCTAAAGAAAACAAAATCACACAATATTATAAAAAATAAATCTAAAACATTTCAGTGATCAAGCTTTCCTATTTGATCTACTCAACAGTGACATCTCATGTACTTCTGAAATTCCGGATGTAGAATTGGCCTTAGACTTAGACCTTAAACTCTCCTATCAATCATTGATAAACATGCATAATTTTTTTAAGACATTCAGAGTGAAGGATAGGTCAACCCCTTGGTTTACACCTGAGCTATCATTGCTATTCAAAGAAAGGAATAGAGCCTGGGCTCTAGCTAGACGCTCTGGGGATCCATCCCATTGGTTATCTTTTAGACTACACTATGAATTGAAAATGGGGGACCCTGATGTAAACAAGACAAACGTCTTTCTCTGGTCTGCATCCCCTTAACAATTGTGTGTATTGAGCCGTACTGTATTGTACCCATTCTGCAATCTGTTAAATAAAGTTTTCATTCATTCATTCATTCATTCATTCATTCATTCATTCATTCATTCATTCATTCATTCATTCATTCATAGACAGATTAGAAACAAATGTACATCGTCTGTCAAAAATGCTAAATCAAGCTATTATTTAAATACTATCATTTAGTTCATACTCAGATCCAACAACATTTTGGAAAGCATTAAATTCTAGTAAAACCAAGGCTACCATTTCCTTGCATACAGAGGTAAAAATATAATGACTGCTTGATAACTGAAGGTAGCCTTCTTCAACAGCCATGTTGCCCAAGCTGAACATTCGTCTAATAAAGTGGTGACTGCTATGAGCAGCTATGAGTAGAATGTAGGGCCTGCCACCACATTTCTCCTTGAGCCTATTACTCCTGATGCAGTTTTTAAATATGTTGGTGTCTATTGATACCAGAAAGTCGACTGGGGAGGACAACTTGGACCCTTTCTTTCTTAAAGGAAAACTCCAACATTTTGGGAAATTAGCTTATTTGGCACCTACCCTGGAGTTAGACAAGAAGATGCATACCCTTTTTCTTCTCTGTGCATGCAGTAGGAGTAGGAAGACGCGCACCGTTAGCCTAGCTTAGCGTCAGTCACTGGAAGTAGGTTCCTCCATTAGCCTAGTTCCAAACGTCTTCCTACTCCTACTGCATGCACAGAGAAGAAAAAGGTATGCATCTTCTTGTCTAACTCCAGGGTTCCCAAAATGTTGGAGTGTTAAGATACATACCTTTTTCTTCTCTGTGCATGCAGTAGGAGTAGGAAGACGTGCACCGTTAGCCTAGCTTAGCGTCAGTCACTGGAAGTAGGTTCCTCCATTAGCCTAGTTCCCAACATCTTCCTACTCCTACTGCATGCACAGAGAAGAAAAATGTATGTATCTTCTTGTCTAACTCCAGGGTAGATGGCAAATAAGCTAATTTCCCAAAATGTTGGAGTTTTCCTTTAAATGAGCTGCTCCAGTAATCACAGAGCAAATAGCATATATTTTTAATCTCAACAGGCACAGTTCCCAGTATTTGTAAAACGGCCAATGTCTCTCCTTTGCATAAAGGTGGAGACAGAACTGGCCTGAACAATTATGGTCCAATTTCCAAAGTTGTCCTGCTTAGCTAAAATCCTGGGCCCCGTTCCTCGTACCTGGATAACTGAGTTAGCCGGATAACTTTAACTGGATAACTGAGTTAGCCGGACTTTCCGGTTCCCCGTACGTGGATTTTCCAAATCACCATGACAACAGATCCAAAAGTTTGAGCCTGGTCGAAAGCAGAGTTTAAGTTCAAGTTAGCCTGAACCATCGCCACGCCCCCGCAAAAAAGTGACAGCCCGTTTCCTGAAACTATTCCCACAGTCTACGATCTGCATTATACCATTCTGAATTACGTTTTTGTGCTCCATTCTTCCAGAGGGGGCTTTTGAAATGTAAAATAGACCCAAAATGCTGATACTAAATTCACTTTGTCCTAAATAATGCACGTTATATATACCGTGGCGCTCGCTCGGTGCGATGTACACATTATGACGTGGTTATTTTAATTGTAACTGGGATTAAGATGTCTGATGAGATGCGCTGTTTGACGGATTTGAGAAATTGAATGAGCCGTTGACGTCACATTAATGAATGAGGATAAAGAAATAAAACTTCATTCAAAATAAGGAATATTCTTCACACGGGTCTCTCGTTCATTAATGTATAAACAATGATTTTATCCCATCTGGCACAGTGGCCCAGCGGTATTGCTCAAGACTGCCAACCCAGTGACCGGGGTTTAAAACCCTGTGTTTCCAATATAATTTTCTTGAATATAATATTAATGATTATACGCCAAAGTAGCCTGGTTTTAAGTTAAAATATTATAAATCTACATGCATTGAGGATGTCATTCTTTATATAGCTCTCAACGTGCACCAAATTGAATTATTCCTATATTGCAAAAAGAAGGAAAAGACTAGGGTCTCGAACCCCGGTCGTCTGCATGAAAGTCAAAGGAACAACCCGTTAGACCACAGTAGAGATAAGTTAAAGATCGACTATACATCAATCAATGGGTAAGAGAGCCGTATCGTAATTCTGTGTAACAGTTTAACTAATTATTTTCGCTAGCAAGATCTCATTTGATTATTCAATCCAGCAGGCAAGTTTAAAGAAATATAATCTGATTGATTGAGGTAATGAGGGACTTAAAATTAGCCTATAGATAACGCATTTAACTTGTCGGCGAGGCGATTGAGCCGTATTGCAATCTGTCAATAAAGTTTCAAATCAATTAATCAATCAATGCCGTTAGAGAATCAGGATCTCTGCCATCGATACGTGCTGGCTTTTCACCTGAAGCGGCCGCGCGCATTTAGCCTGAGTCGCAAGTCTGGCTTGAGTTAACGAGACTGAATCCACCTTCGAGGAACAGGAAAATCCCGACTTCAAACATCGGGTTAACTGAAGCTGGATAATGACATCTTGATCGACTTAGTTGAACCACGTACGAGGAATGGGGCCCTGGGACTCACTAGTAAATAACAAACTCGAACTCTCTTCTAAGCCCCCATCAATCTGGTTTCAGAGCCAACCACAGTACAATCTCAGCTACCACTTTAGTTATAAATGATATAGTTTCTACATTAGACAAAAAGAAACATTGTGCTGCCATATTTATAGATTTGAGAGAGGGAGAGGGCGAGAGAGAGAGAGGGTCACCTCGTTCACCTCCTTCAGCTCCTTCAGCTCCTTCACCTCCTTCAGCTCCTTCACCTCCTTCAGCTCCTTCAGCTCCTTCACCTCCTTCACCTCCTTCAGCTCCTTCACCTCCTTCACCTCCTTCAGCTCCTTCACCTCCTTCACCTCCTTCAGCTCCTTCACCTCCTTCACCTCCTTCAGCTCCTTCAGCTCCTTCAGCTCCTTCAGCTCCTTCACCTCCTTCACCTCCTTCAGCTCCTTCACCTCCTTCAGCTCCTTCACCTCCTTCAGCTCCTTCACCTCCTTCAGCTCCTTCAGCTCCTTCAGCTCCTTCAGCTCCTTCACCTCCTTCACCTCCTTCAGCTCCTTCACCTCCTTCAGCTCCTTCACCTTCTTCACCTCCTTCAGCTCCTTCACCTCCTTCAGCTCCTTCACCTCCTTCAGCTCCTTCAGCTCCTTCACCTCCTTCACCTCCTACACCTCCTTCAGCTCCTTCACCTCCTTCACCTCCTTCACCTCCTTCACCTCCTTCAGCTCCTTCAGCTCCTTCACCTCCTTCACCTCCTTCAGCTCCTTCACCTCCTTCAGCTCCTTCATCTCCTTCAGCTCCTTCAGCTCCTTCAGCTCCTTCACCTCCTTCACCTCCTTCAGCTCCTTCACCTCCTTCACCTCCTTCAGCTCCTTCACCTCCTTCACCTCCTTCACCTCCTTAACCTCCTTCACCTCCTTCAGCTCCTTCACCTCCTTCAGCTCCTTCACCTCCTTCAGCTCCTTCAGCTCCTTCAGCTCCTTCACCTCCTTCAGCTCCTTCACCTCCTTCACCTCCTTCAGCTCCTTCACCTCCTTCACCTCCTTCACCTCCTTAACCTCCTTCACCTCCTTCAGCTCCTTCACCTCCTTCACCTCCTTCACCTCCTTCAGCTCCTTCAGCTCCTTCACCTCCTTCACCTCCTTCACCTCCTTCAGCTCCTTCACCTCCTTCAGCTCCTTCATCTCCTTCACCTCCTTCAGCTCCTTCAGCTCCTTCACCTCCTTCACCTCCTTAACCTCCTTCACCTCCTTCACCTCTTTCACCTCCTTCACCTCCTTCAGCTCCTTCACCTCCTTCAGCTCCTTCAGCTCCTTCAGCTCCTTCAGCTCCTTCACCTCCTTCAGCTCCTTCATGCCTCTCTTCAGAGCGTTTTCTTTTAACCTCTTAACATTCCTGCAAATTTAGCATAAAACGCCTATCGAATGCAAACCCAAAGTAAATTGAAAGCGGTTCTTAAACCATTTCGTAGCACATGCATAAGTCTGGTCTCTTTTGAAAGACCTTTTCTAAACTGACGCTCGTTGGCTGTTTGGTCTTATAACCCGAGATTGGAAGCACATAATAGGTCAAGCAGAGTGTCAATCAAACAGCGGCCATTTTAGCTTTCAAACGATGTGCTGCTTCAGAGATACTAAAACAATGGGACGCCGACAGACAACGGTAAAATGTTCTGTGACGTGTCCATCACGGCCAAGGGCGGGCCATCGGACAGTTAAAGAGGACCTCACTCGTCATCCAGAGTTTTGGATTCCTGCGTAGTCCATGCACAATTCTATTTATTTTCTTTCTTAATTTATCTTAACTCTTATTTAATAATACGGTTATTTTAAAGTGTATTAAAGTGTAAAGTTAAGGGACTTTGTTACCTAGTGGGTACCAAGGGGGAAACAAAGGAAAAACATTTTTCACTTATAATTATAATGTGTGTGTGGTGACCGGGCGTCACAGCAGCATGGGGGAGGGGAGGTACAGGTATGGGCAGGTAATAGAATAAATACATAAATGTAGGCAATACAATTAGATCTGAATATAAAAACATGAGAAAAATAAACAGTGTAAACAGTATAATTAACTGAGTATAAAAATATGAGGAAAAATAAACAGTGTAAGCAACCGTGCAGATGGTTATAATATACGTTACATTAAATTCAGGTCAGAGACACGAATGCGATCTAGATGAGAAAATCACTTAAACTACTTCTTATCACGCCCTCCTAGGTAACAGCCTGGTGGTGTGCGTTCTGGCCAAACACCGCAAGCAGACCAACCTGACGGACATCTGCCTCCTCAACCTGGCCCTCGCCGACCTCCTCCTCATCTTCTCGCTGCCCTTCCTCGCCCACTACGCCGCCGTCCTCTCGTGGGTCTTCGGAGACTTCCTGTGCCGCCTCACCGAGGTGATCTACAAACTCGGCTTCTACGGCAGCATCTTCTTCATGGTCGCCATGGTCATCGTGCACGCTCACACCTCGGCGCGCCACCGCACAGTGGGGCTGGCCGTCGCCCTGTCCCTGTCGGTGTGGATGCTGAGCCTCCTCGTCTCCCTGCCCGCCCTCATCTTCACGCAGGAGGTGAGCGAGGGTGGACGCTCTGTGTGCAAACCCCTCTATCCCGAGGGCAGCCACTGGGAAGAGTTCGACCGTCTGGAGATGAACATCCTGGGCTTCCTGGTCCCCCTGCTGGTGATGGTGTTCTGCTACTCCAGGATCTTCCTCAGGCTGCTGGCCCTCAGGAGCACCAAGAGGCACCGCGCCATCAAGCTGATTGTCGCCGTCGTCGCCGCCTTCTTCTGCTTCTGGACGCCGTACAACGTCGTGGTCTTCCTGCTCTTCCTGCAGTCGCGGGGGGTGTACTCGCCGGGTGAGGGGGAGGGCATGACACTGGCCATAGTAGTCACAGAGACCATCGCGTTTGTTCACTGCTGCCTGAACCCTGTGATCTACGCCTTCGCGGGACAGAAGTTCATGCAGCGCGTCGTCAAGATGCTGAGGATCTGGAGCTCTGCCGCGGAGCTCTGTCGCTGCAGCATTATGTAGCAGTAATTCCCCCTATTTTAACATCAACAACTAGCTCAACTGGTAGCTTTTAAAAAAAACTGTTTTTTTTTTAACATGCATTCTTTCGCCGGTTAAGTTTAGGCATGTTAAGTTTAGACATTGTTTCGGAGTTGGTTAAGGTTAGGGTTACGTTTAGGCATTGTTTCAGAGTTGGTTATGGTTAGAGTTTGTCTTAGAGGATGGCAATATTCTTTGGGAGTTGGTTAAGGTTAAGGTTAAGGTTAGGCATTGTTTCGGAGTTGGTTAAGGTTAGAAGGGTTAAGTTTAGGCGCTGTTTCGGAGTTAGTTAAGGTTAGAGTTTGTCTCAGAGAATGGCAATAGAACGCAGCCTATTTCCGCGCTGCAGCTCTCTCGCGCTGCCGCGGTCACATGGGCGTAGTGGCCAATCAGAGAAACGCTAAACACAAGTTGGTTGCCTAAAATATTCACGCGGACCGGACGGAGAGCTCGACATGGAGGAGCTCCGGGAAGTCCACCTCCACTTTTAACATGTAGGGCGAATGGAATAGGAAAGTCCACTTCCTGGTGGTGTTCCTTTATTGATCCCCTCGGGGCGGGGGGGGGGGGGAGATTCAAGTGTCATAGCGGCATTGGGGGAGGTGGGGGGGGGGTACAGGTATGGGCAGGGTAATAGAAATACAGGTAGGATAGGTAGTAATAATAATAGAACATGGAAGTGCAAGTAGTAATGATAATAGTGATTAACAGTCCTAACTAGAGCGAGGCTATAGTTGGAAGTTGCGCGAGCGGCGTGCACCTGCAAACGGCACTGTCCATGGTTCTGAATTCATACAATACACACACCCACTAGGCTACTATGGTGAGCCCAACTCATTTAATATATAGTGCAAATTAAGTGTTCAAATTAAGGCATCCAATATGATTAACCATTGTCTTACCTTAATGCAGCAATATGCAACGTTTCGTCTTGGCATCAATGGGTCTCATTCTCCAACGGACTTACGACAAAAAGGGCTTTCTCTTAGGGCCATTTGAGACCTTTTCGGGCAGATTTTGGGATTCACCAACTGTCCCAATAAAACATATATAATTAATATTATATTATAATATATTGTCTATATTCATGTCTTGCCCGAAAAGGTCTCAAATGGCCCTAAGAGAAAGCCCTTTTTGTCGTAAGTCCGTTGGTGAATGAGACCCATGATATTTTAAGTTTGTCACAATGTGAAGCAGTGTTTGTCACAATGTGAAGTAGACTCAGAGTTGACTGTCTCTCCTGGCGCACATTGTTGTTCTTAGCCAGTTTCGGATGCACCTCATTGCTGAGAAAGACCGCTCACAAGTTGCGGTGCCGACGGGCAATGAAGGAAACGTTTTTCGTAATTTGGATCTCATCATGCTTTGAAAACAATGTACATACAGTAGCTCTAAAAAGTGTCCACGATTTGATGAACTCTGACTCTCATCATGCCCTCGTAGAGCAAGCCCTTGTTTGCCAAGATAAAGCAATAGCCTCAGGTGATCCGGTGTTATGCCCAGGGCTCGCTGTGGCTGCAGGGGTGCGGTACCTGGTGCTGCTGCTGGCAGCTTCTGAATGACTTTGTTTATATTTTGCCTTGGAAAAATACCGTATATCCATTTAGCTTTTAGAAATTTGACAAAAAATAGCGTGCTGGTGTTCGCTACAAAGCATACATACATTCGGAATGCAGATGTTTACAAAAAATGAATTATGCTATGCGGCGGGATCAGGATGTGATTGGCAACATAATTATTTAACTTGAGCCTACCCATAATCACCAGGGCCCTATTCCCCGTACCTGGCTGATTGATTGAATTGATTGATTGAAAAGTTTATTAACAGATTGCAGAATGGGTACAGTACAGTACAACTCAATACATACAATTGTTAAGAGGATGCAGACCTGAGAAAGACTTTCGTCTTGTTTCCATCAGGGTCCCCCATTTTCAATTCATCATATGACACACACGACATACAGATAGACAGTACTGCTACATCTATACATTTATGACATACCAGATTTGCAAATACAGTACTGTTTGTGATACTAAAAAAATCCAGAAAAAGAGTGTATATACATTTGACATAGAAACTGTGCATTGGAGGAGGTTGGGTAGGTGGGGTGGGGCTGTACATTGGAGGTGGGGGGGGGGAGGTTGGGTAGGGGGGGGGGACTGTACATTGGAATACTGACATACATTTGACATAGAAACTGTACATTGGAGGAGGTTGGGTAGGTGGGGTGGGGTTGGGTGGGGTTGTACATTGGAGGTGGGGGGGGGGGGTTGGGTAGGGCGGGGGGCAGGGGTGTAGCTCCAGATTCTGGGCCCCATGAAAGAATGTATTTGTAGGCCCCCAGTGAATGCGAGCGCGCGTATGCGCGCGAGCGAAAAATATTTGGCAATTTTTTTATTGATGAAAACGCATAATATGGTTTTTACCTATACATTCGGATCAGCAGTTCAGCACCTGCACTGTTGGTGGGTGAGCCTAGTAAAGGATGTCGCATTGCGTTCATCTTCAATGAATGGACCAATGCAATAGTCTACCAAAGCCCCCCCTCTCTCTCTATATATCTCACACACACACACACACACACACACACACACACACACACACACACACACACACACACACACACACACACACACACACACACACACACACACACACACACACACACTTCAGAAACAAACATAGTATCAATGAGAGCATCAATAATACACATGAGTGATGTCTAGTAAAAAAAAAAAAAAAAAAAAAAAAATTGGGGCCCCCCCTCAGTGCTGGGCCCTTGGAATCATCCTAAGCTACCCCCCCCCCCAGCTACGCCCCTGGTGGGGGGCACTGTACATTGGAATACTGACAAAGCCATGCTTGGTCTTTATTGTACAACTGGGTTAGGACATTTGTAGGGGCCAGTTTCGAATTGCAGTCTCCCGTAGGTGTTCTTTGAGAGTGTTTTTGAAGGTGGGTAGTGATTCACATTCCTTTACAGCTTTGGGTAGGGCGTTCCACATTGATGTGGCATAATTGCGAAACGTGTTTAGTCCCTTGTTTGAGCCGAATCTGGGTTTAACATGATTTGTGGAGCTCCCTCTGGTGTTGTGATCGTGGTATTCACTGACCTTTGGGAAGTATTTTGACATGTACATGGGTACCTTGGTCGTGTAGTGTATCTTGTAGACCAGGCCCATTGCAAGTTGCTGTACTCTGTCGTCTACTCTAAGCCATCCTAGGTTGGCAAACTGAGTTAGCCGGATAATTTTCAGCATAACTTGACTTAAGCCAGACATTTCCGTTCCCCAACGTCGGATTTTCTAAGTCGCTATGGTAACAGATCAGAAAGTTTGAACCTGCTCCGGAGCAGGGTTTAGTTCAGTTAGCTGGATGAACCATGGCCACACCCTCGCAAAGAAATGCCAGCTTGCTTCCTGAAATAATTATCACAGTCTACATCCCATTATACCATTCTGAATTATGTTTTTGTGCTTTGTTTTCCTAGAGGGGGCTTTTGAAATGTAAAATAATAGACCTAAAATGCTGATACTAAATTTACTTTGTCCTAAATAATGCACGTCATAGTTATACGGATACGGCGCTCGCGACACACAGTTATTTTAATAACGGACTAAACGGATCATTGCAAATGTGAATCCTGCAGGGATATTTTTAATGAATGAAACCTATCGGGCGTTTGGCTCTGATTAGTTTCATATTCTTCGCTGTGTATTTGCTTAACGGAGCGCCCGGATTGTGTTTCATTCAAGCATATGAAGCGTCTATGCGCGGATTGTGGATATGAATTATGAGGAATCTGAATCTGTGGAGTGTTTAATTGTATCACTGTCACTGTGACAGTGTCACACGTTATTGTGATATTGTAACTGGGTTTAAAATATATGAGGAGATGCGCTGTTTGATGGATTTGATGACGTGACGTGACTTGATAAATTGAATGAGCCTTTGACGTTTTTGATGAATGAATTTGAGAAAATGCATTTATCTTTTCAAGCACTGTTATCTGATGATGAACATGAGGTGTCACTGGTATAAACCAAAGGGTAATCAATTCAATGCATGTATGGATTATGTCCGAAACAAATTAAAACCTGATTAATAGTGTAACTGCGTGCAAGCCTCCCTCCAACCTCTCTTTGGGAACCATGTATTTATATAGTACATAATACCTAAGCACATACAGTACAGATATCCTCATAATATAATTCGTATCAATTAGATATACTATTTGGGCTTGTTTTTATCCTTATTCTGAAAGAGTTGAACTAATTATTTTCGCTAGCAAGATCTCATTTGATTATTCATTCCATTAAGCCTACTGCCAGCAGCACATTTAAAGAAATATAATCTGATTGCTTGGGGTAATGAGGGACTTAAAATTTGCCTATAGACTATGCATTTAACTTGTCGGCGAGGCTATTGAGTCGTACTGTATTGTACCCATTCTGCAATCTGTTAATAAAGTTTGAAATCAATCAATCAATCAATGCCGTTAGAAAATCAGGATTTCTGCGATCGACATCTGCTGTCTTTTCAACTGAGGCGGCCGTGCGCACTTATCCTGAGTATCAAGTCTGGTTCGAATTAACGAGACTGAATCAGGGTTTGAGGAACAGGGAAAGCGCGGATTCAAACATCAGGTTAATTGAATCTGGATAATGGGACTTTTGATCAATTTAGTTGAACCAGGTACGGGGAATAGGGCCCAGATTGTAACCAGGGGGCTGCAGCGACAACACACAGTGTGACAGTGGCTCGGGAGGTACAGCAGTCGTCTGGCAATCCGGAGGTTCCCGGTTCGATTCCCGCTCCTCCCGGGCAGCGCGTCGATGTGTCCTTGAGCAAGATACTTAACCCCTAATTGCTCCCGATGAGCAGGTTGGCACCTTGCATGGTTGCCTCTGCCTACCCTAGTGTAGCCTTCATTACCCACTGCCTATGGTCCTAAGGGTGTTTATTATTAAAAGTCAGACAGTCCTAACAGTGTTTATTATTAAGAGTCAGACAGTCCTAACAGTGTTTATTATTAAGAGTCAGACAGTCCTAACAGTGTTTATTATTAAGAGTCAGACAGTCCTAACAGTGTTTATTATTAAGAGTCAGACAGTCCTAACAGTGTTTATTATTAAGAGTCAGACAGTCCTAACAGTGTTTATTATTAAGAGTCAGACAGTCCTAACAGTGTTTATTATTAAGAGTCAGACAGTCCTAACAGTGTTTATTATTAAGAGTCAGATAGTCCTAACAGTGTTTATTATTAAGAGTCAGACAGTCCTAACAGTGTTTATTATTAAGAGTCAGACAGTCCTAACAGTGTTTATTATTAAGAGTCAGACAGTCCTAACAGTGTTTATTATTAAGAGTCAGACAGTCCTAACAGTGTTTATTATTAAGAGTCAGACAGTCCTAACAGTGTTTATTATTAAGAGTCAGACAGTCCTAACAGTGTTTATTATTAAGAGTCAGACAGTCCTAACAGTGTTTATTATTAAGAGTCAGACAGTCCTAACAGTGTTTATTATTAAGAGTCAGACAGTCCTAACAGTGTTTATTATTAAGAGTCAGACAGTCCTAACAGTGTTTATTATTAAGAGTCAGATAGTCCTAACAGTGTTTATTATTAAGAGTCAGACAGTCCTAACAGTGTTTATTATTAAGAGTCAGACAGTCCTAACAGTGTTTATTATTAAGAGTCAGACAGTCCTAACAGTGTTTATTATTAAGAGTCAGACAGTCCTAACAGTGTTTATTATTAAGAGTCAGGTAGTCCTAACAGTGTTTATTATTAAGAGTCAGACAGTCCTAACAGTGTTTATTATTAAGAGTCAGATAGTCCTAACAGTGTTTATTATTAAGAGTCAGACAGTCCTAACAGTGTTTATTATTAAGAGTCAGACAGTCCTAACAGTGTTTATTATTAAGAGTCAGACAGTCCTAACAGTGTTTATTATTAAGAGTCAGATAGTCCTAACAGTGTTTATTATTAACACATCCAGTGCCGTTAACATAGATCTAAGTTTCTGTTTTGTTGTATAGAGAAACTTACCATCTGTCCTATACAGTCAGATCAATTTCAATGACAGATGGAAATCTAAACAAGGAACTGTCAGAAACAAATGTTTCTGGTAAAAGGTCACAGGAAGGTTGAGTTAGAAGAGATGGGTTAACTCACTGGTTAACTGGTTACTATGTTAATAAGGTTGAAGGTGGGACTTAAGTCCTGATTGGACAAAGACCCAGTTTAGTTACTCCCATTTTAAATGAGTTAACAAATCGGAGGATTTAGGGGATGTGTCTAGTTTAGGGCTGACCCCTATTAATCGATTAGTCGACTAATCGGTTGAAAGGAGCCGTAGTCGACTGGCCAACCTCTTAGTCGAATATAATTAAAAAAAAATTAAATTAATTTTAAATTTTTATTTTATTTATTTTTAATCATTCTTTCCAAAAGAAAAGAGGCCTAGAAGCGTGGCTAACGCTAATGGCGCGCACACCAGAGGCTAACTGCCTAAGAAAACAGGCACAGAGGCACTGAAAGAGGATTTCACCCATCTAATGAACACTAGACTAGACAAATATCAAGATGTATCCATCAGTGGACCAATTGCATGCTTTTGCAGAGGACAAGAAGCCTTCAGTCGACTCCTTCAGACATTAAGCACCCCCACAGCCCAAATGAAAAAAAAAAAAAAAAGAAAAAAAAAAAAAATAATAATAATAATAATAATAATAATAATAATAATAATAATAATAATAATAATAATAATAATAATAATAATAATAATAATAATAATAATAATAATAATAATAATAATAATAATAATAATAATAATAATAATAATAATAATAATAATAATAATAATAATAATAATAATAATAATAATAAAAATATATAATATTATATATATATATATTTTTTTTAGTCGACCAATAGTCGACTAACGGCAAATTTTTGCCAATCCTAGTCGACCTTCCAAATCCTTAGTCGGGGACAGCCCTAGTCTATTTCTTTCTTTATATACTGGAACTCAGGGACTGAGAGGGGATATTTTATATATCAGATGACAGATGTATGTTAGCTATTGATGGAAGACGGAGGAATCGTGACGTAAATTGAACCTTTTTGTAATAAAGTTGATTTTGAGACTTAGAAGACAAAGCTAGTTTTTTTCCTACAAACTCTGTTCAATCATCGACTGATGAAGGAGACCTCAATACAATTAGACAGGTCTAAATTCACTTGGCACCTTAATAATTATAATAATAATAATAACTTTAGTTATATAGCACTTTTCATACACGGATTGCAGCTCAAAGTGCTTCACAGCAAATAGCATAAAATGAACATACTGTAGGCATAACATTAGCATACAGTTGACAGAATAAAAGCAATGTAGAAAGTGCAGACATAGGAATAGGTATAAAATAAGTACAATAAGTACAGTGTTGCTCGAAAGCATGTGAACAAATGTAGGAGGTCGGAGGCTGTGTTGAACTTTAGGGGACGCAGGAAGAGAGATGGGAGGGGGAGGGGTGATATCAGGGGGGGGGGCCGGGGGGACAGAGAGGATAACGGGGGTGATATCAGGGGGGGGGGGGGGGCAGAGAGGATAACAGGGGTGATATCAGGGGGGGGCAGAGAGGATAACAGGGGTGATATCAGGGGGGGGGGGGGCAGAGAGGATAACAGGGGTGATATCGGGGGGGGGGGGGGGGCAGAGAGGATAACAGGGGTGATATCAGGGGGGGGGGGGCAGAGAGGATAACGGGGGTGATATCGGGGGGGGGCAGAGAGGATAACAGGGGTGATATCAGGGGGGAGAGAGGATAACAGGGGTGATATCAGGGGGGGGGACAGAGAGGATAACAGGGGTGATATCAGGGGGGGGGGGGGCAGAGAGGATAACAGGGGTGATATCAGGGGGGGGGGCAGAGAGGATAACGGGGGTGATATCGGGGGGGGGGGGGGGGGGGCAGAGAGGATACCGGGTGATATCAGGGGGGGGGGGGGGGGGCCAGAGAGGATAACAGGGGTGATATCAGGGGGGGGGCAGAGAGGATAACAGGGGTGATATCAGGGGGGGGGGGCAGAGAGGATAACAGGGGTGATATCAGGGGGGGGGGGCAGAGAGGATAACGGGGGTGATATCGGGGGGGGGGGGCAGAGAGGATAACGGGGGTGATATCAGGGGGGGGGGCAGAGAGGATAACGGGGGTGATATCAGGGGGGGGGGGGGCAGAGAGGATAACGGGGGTGATATCAGGGGGGGGGCAGAGAGGATAACAGGGGTGATATCAGGGGGGGGGGGGGAGAGGATAACGGGGTGATATCAGGGGGGGGGGGGGCAGAGAGGATAACAGGGGTGATATCTGTTTTGTTCAGTGGTTCAATTATGAGATGAGTCCTTGCTCATGAACACCAGTACTTTATTTTACTACCACAGCACAAGTTACATGTTATCTCTAGATGGTCGTTCTTACTTCCTGGATGTTCTACTTATCAGAGCCTATCATACTGACACCTAGTGGTGCAAAGTAATCATAACATCCTTAATCATCACATCCCCCTTTCTCTGTAAACGGTAGACAAACTAAATTACAGGTGTCAGGTATCTTAACCATTTTTTCTTTAACACATCATTTGAACCAATTACCATATTAACATAATTAATACATACTACACTATATATATATAAAATCTTTCTATCACACTTTTTCTAAACTTTTTCTTTTATTTTCTTTTTTTTTTGCTTTCTTCATTTTTCTTTTCTTTTCTTTCTTTTTTTTACAAATCCAGTCTTTCAGGCTTTCTGATTTCTCTTGCACTTCTTCTTAAGACAGGTTCACCTGGACTGTTGTCAGGGTTATAGTCTGTCAGAGGTGGAGAGACGGACTCAGACTCAGTGTGGGCTTCACTGAGCTCTCGAACAGTCCCTTGTGTTTTCAGAAGACTGCGACGGTTACGTCTGAAGATATGACCATCCTCTGTTCTCACAGTGAAAGACCGTGGAGCTACTTCTTGAAGAACAGTGGCTTTTGTCTTCCATCCATCAGGATCTTCAATTTTAACTGTATCGTTGCTTGATAGTGGTGGAAGCTGCTTGGCTGTTCTGTCATAGAATGACTTCTGTTTCATCTTCTGTTGTTGTAGCTTTTGTTCCAACTTTGGATGTTTCTTTTTCTTTGAGTAACTCGGCAGTGTGGTACGCAGCTTTCGATTCATCAGCAGCTCAGCAGGTGACAGTCCGCAAGCGAGGGGTGATGCTCTGTAGCTCAGAAGAGCAAGGTAGGGATCTGAGTCACTGTCAGCAGCTTTCTTCAGGAGCTGCTTGAGGATGTGGACTCCTTTTTCAGCTTTTCCATTTGACTGTGCATACAGAGGACTAGATGTCACATGCTTGAAGCCGTACCGTTTTGCAAATTCCTGCCACTCTCTGCTCTTAAAGCATGGCCCGTTGTCACTCACCACTGTGTTTGCTATGCCGTGTCTGGCGAAGATCGATTTTGTATGTGTTATAACACAAGTTGATGATGTATTCGATAGCAATGCCATTTCAGGGAAGTTTGAGTGATAGTCAATGACCACTACATAGTCTTTACCCTTGAGATGAAACAAATCCATTCCTACTTTATCCCATGGTGCTGTTGGGACATCAGCTACCATCATAGGCTCTTTGGTTTGCTTGTTCCTATGTCTCTGGCATGTTTCACATCCACTTATCAGTCTCTCAATGTCTTTGTTGATCCCAGGCCAGAAGACTGCGTTTCTCGCTCTTCTCTTGCATTTCTCGACACCGAGATGACCTTCATGGATCCTCTGTAGTATGTCCCTTCTCAATTCTTGTGGAATGACAATTCTATTTGTCCTTAGCAACAGTCCATCAACAACACTCAGTTCACCTCTGATGTCGTGGAACAGTGGACAGGAACCTACAGGCCATCCATTTTGCATGTTTCCAATGATACATTGCAGCTCTGTGTCTTTTGCTGTCTCTTCAGCTATTTGTCTGGACTTTGTGTCTGATACAGGAAGCGCAGCAGCCACCATGTTGACATGGTTTTGAACATCTTCTTCAGTCGTGCTCACACCTTTCCCTGTGGGTGCCCGTGAGAGCGCATCGGCGAGTATCAGGTGCTTTCCTGGTGTGTAGATCAGCTCAAAGTCGTATCTCTGCATTTTCATCATCATACGCTGAATCCTTGGCGACATTTCATTTAAGTTTTTTTTTATGATTGCAACCAAAGGACGATGATCTGTCTCTACAGTGAAGGAGGGTAGGCCATATATGTAGCTGTGAAACCTCTCTAGGCCAAACACTAACCCTAGGCATTCTTTTTCGATTTGTGCATATCTACACTCTGTCTCTGTCATGGACCTGGATGCATAGGCCACTGGTTTCCAATGCTCACCTTCAGCCTGTAGGAGTACTCCTCCAATTCCGTCCTTGGAGGCATCCGTCGACACTTTGATCCTCTTCGTCGAGTCATAGAATGCCAACACAGGTGCAGTTGTCAGTGTCTCTTTGAGCCTCTGCCACTCATGCTCATGTTTGGATGCCCATTTGAACTCATCCCCTTTATGCAGGAGCTCACGAATACAGGCTGTCTTTGCAGATAGGTTAGGAATGAATTTACCTATGAAGTTGACCATTCCCATAATGCGTAGCACACCTGTCTTGTCTGTGGGCCTTGGCATGTTGTGTATGGCATTGACTTTTTCCTGGTCAGCCTGGACACCTTGTGCAGAGAGCTTGTCTCCAAGGAAGACGATTTCTTGAGCTCCAAACTGACATTTGCTCTTGTTGAGCTTTAGTCCAAACTTTCGTATCCTCTCCAGCACGTTGATCAGTCTCTTATTGTGTTCTTGGACTGTGGAGCCCCAGACGATGATGTCATCAACATAGGCTCGAACTCCATCCAGCCCTTCGATGATGTGTTCCACTGCTCTGTGAAATATTTCAGATGCTGAACAGATTCCAAAAGGCAGTCTGAGGAAGCAATATCTGCCGAAAGGTGTATTAAAGGTGCAGTACTTGGTGCTGCTTTCATCCAATTTCAGCTGCCAGAAGCCTTGTGTTGCGTCAAGCTTTGTGAAGTATCTGGCACCAGCCATCTCACTGGTGATTTCCTCACACTTGGGTATTTGGTAGTGTTCCCGCTTTATGTTTTCATTCAGATCTTTTGGGTCCATACATATTCTCAGGTCACCATTTTTTCTCTTCACGCACACCATAGAATTGACCCATTCTGTTGGTTCCTCTACCTTCTGTATCACCCCCAGCACTGTCATCCTGTCCAGTTCTTTTTTAACACGGTCTCTCAGTGGTGCCGGAACTCTTCGTGCAGCATGCACCACTGGCTGTGCATTTGCTTTCAGCTGGATTTTATATGTGAATGGCAATACACCAAAACCCTTGAAGACATCTGCAAAGTTCTGTACTATTGAGTCAACAGAGTCACTTGGTGTACTCACAGTTGTGTTGATGCGATACACTCTTTTCACCAGCTCCAGGTCTTCACAGGCTTTATCACCCAGCAGTGAATCAAGTCCTTCAGCAACAACAGAAAAGAATAGGTGATGCACTTTTTCTTTCACTGTTACATTCAGCGTGCATGTGCCTAGACAGTCAATCCTCTGTCCATTGTAGTCTTTCAGTGCAAGTGTTTTCTTTCTTATATTTGGCTTATCTTTCATTTCTTTGATGTCAGACATGCTGATCAAGTTGGCTTTTGCTCCAGTGTCCAATTTCATTGTGACTAGAGTCCTGTTTATCCACAGTGGTGCCATCCATTTATCTTCTCCAATAGCATTCACTTCACTGTTCACTGTGGCAACAAAAAATTTCTCATTCTCTGAGTCACTCAGATCAGTGTCCTCCACTCTGTTTACACATCTTCCTGTCCCCCTCTCTTTTCCTTTTGCGAAGCACTGTGTAGCAAAGTGGTTGCTCCCCTGGCAATTAAAGCATTTCTTACCAAAGGCTGGACTGTGCCTTGGCTTGTGCTGCGAGCCACAGCGCTTGCAGCTGAACACTCTGTCGTCCGTCCGCTGTGCAGGCCGTGTCTTTGTGTGTCTTTTTCCTGTGCTTGAAATGGCACCCACATCTGCACCATAACCCACATTTTCTGTGCCTGCTGCCATCTCACCGAATGTCCTCACATGCATATGGGACAGCTCACTCGCATGGCAGATCTTGATGGCCCCTTCTAGTGTCAGCTCTGTTTCCCTTAGTAGCCTTTCTCTGACCTTTTTATCCTCCACTCCAAAAACAATCTGGTCTCTGGTCAAGGAATCCCTCAGTGTTGAAAAGTTGCATGAATGTGCTTTAAGCTTCAGGTCAGTCAGAAAAACATCAAAAGGTTCCCCTTGTTGTTGCATCCGACAACGAAACACATATCTCTCATATGTTTCATTCTTTTTTGGAGAGCAATGAGCATCAAATTTCTCAAACACTTTATCCAAATTTATGTCATCCGCTTCCTCTTCATACACAAATGTATTGTACACTTCTATGGCCTGTGGGCCTGCTATTGTTAGAAGCAATGCTACCTTCCTGGAATCCAACTTGTTTTCCAGTCCCAAGGCCACAAGGTATAGCTGGAACTGCTGTTTGAAGGTACGCCAGTTGCTGTCGACATTTCCAGTTAGTTTCAAACTCTCCGGTGGCTTTAAGGAATCCATGCCACCTGTCACAATGTAGTTTTTACTCCTGGTACCATGTTTTGTTCAGTGGTTCAATTATGAGATGAGTCCTTGCTCATGAACACCAGTACTTTATTTTACTACCACAGCACAAGTTACATGTTATCTCTAGATGGTCGTTCTTACTTCCTGGATGTTCTACTTATCAGAGCCTATCATACTGACACCTAATGGTGCAAAGTAATCATAACATCCTTAATCATCACAATATCAGGGGGGGGGAGAGGATAACAGGGGTGATATCAGGGGGGGGGAGAGAGGATAACAGGGGTGATATCAGGGGGGGGAGAGGATAACGGGGTGATATCAGGGGGGGGGGGGGGGCAGAGAGGATAACGGGGGTGATATCAGGGGGGGGGCAGAGAGGATAACAGGGGTGATATCAGGGGGGGGGGGGGCAGAGAGGATAACAGGGGTGATATCAGGGGGGGGGGAGAGGATAACGGGGTGATATCAGGGGGGGGGCAGAGGATAACAGGGTGATATCAGGGGGGGGGGGGGCAGAAGGGATAATGGGGGTGATATCAGGGGGGGAGAGGATAACAGGGGTGATATCAGGGGGGGGGGGCAGAGAGGATAACAGGGGTGATATCGGGGGGGGGGGGCAGAGAGGATAACACGGGTGATATCAGGGGGGGGCAGAGAGGATAACAGGGGTGATATCAGGGGGGGGGGGGCAGAGAGGATAACAGGGGTGATATCAGGGGGGGGGGGCAGAGAGGATAACAGGGGTGATATCAGGGGGGGGAGAGGATAACAGGGTGATATCAGGGGGGGGAGAGAGGATAACAGGGTGATATCAGGGGGGGGGCAGAGAGGATAACAGGGGTGATATCAGGGGGGGGGACAGAGAGGATAACAGGGGTGATATCAGGGGGGGGAAGAGGATAACAGGGGTGATATCAGGGGGGGGGGGGCAGAGAGGATAACAGGGGTGATATCAGGGGGGGGGGAGAGAGGATAACAGGGGTGATATCGGGTGGGGGGGGGGCAGAGAGGATAACAGGGGTGATATCAGGGGGGGGCAGAGAGGATAACAGGGTGATATCAGGGGGGGGGGAGAGGATAACAGGGTGATATCAGGGGGGGGGAGAGAGGATAACAGGGTGATATCAGGGGGGGCAGAGAGGATAACAGGGGTGATATCGGGGGGGGGGGGGGCAGAGAGGATAACGGGGGTGATATCAGGGTGGGGGGGGGGGCAGAGAGGATAACGGGTGATATCAGGGGGGGGCAGAGAGGATAACAGGGGTGATATCAGGGGGGGGGAGAGAGGATAACGGGGGTGATATCAGGGGGGGGCAGAGAGGATAACAGGGGTGATATCAGGGTGGGGGGGGGGGGCAGAGAGGATAACAGGGGTGATATCGGGGGGGGGCCAGAGAGGATAACAAGGGTGATATCAGGGGGGGGGGGGCAGAGAGGATAACAGGGGTGATATCAGGGGGGGGGGGGGCAGAGAGGATAACGGGGGTGATATCAGGGGGGGGCAGAGAGGATAACAGGGGTGATATCAGGGGGGGGGGGGGGGCAGAGAGGATAACGGGGGTGATATCGGGGGGGGGGGGGGGGGCAGAGAGGATAACGGGTGATATCAGGGGGGGGGGGGGCCAGAGAGGATAACAGGGGTGATATCAGGGGGGGGCAGAGAGGGTAACAGGGGTGATATCAGGGGGGGGGGGGCAGAGAGGATAACAGGGGTGATATCAGGGGGGGGGGGGGGGGGCAGAGAGGATAACAGGGGTGATATCAGGGGGGGGGGCAGAGAGGACAACAGGGGTGATATCAGGGGGGGGGAGAGGATAACAGGGGTGATATCAGGGGGGGGGGGAGAGGATAACAGGGGTGATATCAGGGGGGGGGGGCAGAGAGGATAACGGGTGATATCAGGGGGGGGGAGAGAGGATAACGGGGGTGATATCAGGGGGGGGGGGGCAGAGAGGATAACAGGGGTGATATCAGGGGGGGGGGGGGGCAGAGAGGATAACAGGAGTGATATCAGGGGGGGGGGGAGAGGATAACGGGGGTGATATCAGGGGGGGGGAGAGAGGATAACGGGGGTGATATCAGGGGGGGGGGCAGAGAGGATAACAGGGTGATATCAGGGGGGGGAGAGAGGATAACGGGGGTGATATCAGGGGGGGGGGGCAGAGAGGATAACAGGGGTGATATCAGGGGGGGGGGGGGGCAGAGAGGATAACAGGGGTGATATCAGGGGGGGGGAGAGGATAACAGGGGTGATATCAGGGGGGGGGGGAGGATAACAGGGGTGATATCAGGGGGGTGGGGGATAACAGGGGTGATATCAGGGGGGGGAGAGGATAACGGGGGTGATATCAGGGGGGGGGGGCAGAGAGGATAACGGGGGTGATATCAGGGGGGGGAGAGGATAGCAGGGGTGATATCAGGGGGGGGGGAGAGGATAACAGGGGTGATATCAGGGGGGGCCAGAGAGGATAACGGGGGTGATATCAGGGGGGGCAGAGAGGATAACAGGGGTGATATCAGGGGGGGGAGAGGATAACAGGGTGATATCAGGGGGGGGGGGGGAGGATAACAGGGGTGATATCAGGGGGGGGAGAGGATAACGGGGGTGATATCAGGGGGGGGGGGCAGAGAGGATAACGGGGGTGATATCAGGGGGGGGGACAGAGAGGATAACAGGGGTGATATCAGGGGGGGGAGAGAGGATAACGGGGGTGATATCAGGGGGGGGGAGAGAGGATAACAGGAGTGATATCAGGGGGGGGAGAGAGGATAACAGGGGTGATATCAGGGGGGGGAGAGAGGATAACGGGGGTGATACAGGGGGGGCCAGAGAGGATAACGGGGGTGATATCAGGGGGGGGCAGAGAGGATAACGGGGGTGATATCAGGGGGGGGAGAGAGGATAACGGGTGTGATATCAGGGGGGCCAGAGAGGATAACGGGGGTGATATCAGGGGGGGGGGCAGAGAGGATAACGGGGGTGATATCAGGGGGGGGAGAGAGGATAACGGGGGTGATATCAGGGGGGGGAGAGAGGATAACGGGGGATATCGGGGGGGGGGGGGCAGAGAGGATAACAGGGGTGATATCAGGGGGGATAGGGAGAGAGAGACAGAGAGACAGAGAGAGGGGGAGAGAGAGTTAAGGCCCTCCCATAGTCGAGCAGACTGTACACAGAGCAACTCCGCGGAGATCCGCGCGGCTCAAAGGGAGTCAAAGCAGACCCACAGCAGAGTGCAAAGTGCGAAGCTCCTATTTTCTGACGCGCGGACGTCCGCTGAGATCAAAAGCTCAAAGAGTCCGCGCGGACCTCCGCGGAGTCTGCTCTGTGTACAGTCTGCTCGACTATGGGAGGGCCTTTAGAGTCCTACCATCTCATTAGAGCATAGGTGCCAAACTCATGGCCCGCGGGCCAAATGTGGCCCGCCACGTCATTTGATGTGGCCCCCCAAGAGCTCTGGTAAAAACAAAAATAAAAAAAAAATTATATATATATTTTTAAACATTAATCTTGGGTTAAAAAATAGCGGCGTTAAAATAATTGTGGGTTAATGCGTTAATAAAGTTTTAACTTTGACAGCCTTAGTTATTACACATTCTTACACATACATGTATGTTGAACATCTGAGGTATTGATGAAGTAACAAAGGAAAAAAGCCAAAAGCACTTACTCCTCAGACATTCTTTGACAATTTTACAGCCCAAAATACAAAAAAGATCCAGGCGGAATAGGTAACAAAGGGTTGAAGAAATATTGTCTGAACTGTCAGATGCAAACTGGCTGTGTGACATAACCGAGCATCTCGCTCAATTGAATAAGAAGCTGTAGGGACGCAAACAAGTCCCACCCAAAACTTGACCAATATAGTTGTGAACTGAGACAACCCTTATTTTGTTATTTTTGACTACAGTTACAGTTGTGTGTTCATGCAGACACATAATAGCAATTTCATTACGAATTGAAAATGGTGGACCCTGATGTAAACAAGTCGAAAGTCTTTCTCTGGTCTGCATCCCCTTAACAATTGTGTGTATTGAGCTGTACTGTACTGTACCCATTCTGCAATCTGGGTTAATTAAAGTTAATTAAACTATCTTCCATTAGTTGGATGTATGGCCTCTGCAAGGTTGTGTGCAGCCATTTGTTTTTGTAACATCTGCTACATCTGTCCCACGTGTTCTTTGCAGCTCACAGGTGTTAGTTCTGCCCCTCTTGACTGTGACAAAAAGGTTTTGAACAAACTTAATGTCATAGCTTGTATTTGATGATCTTCTTCTTTGTTATTTACTTGAATGGTTTGATCATTGATTAATGGAGTAATATGGGGTTCTGATAAACTAAAATTATTTGTTAAAATAACATAAGCTAACATATATTTTTACATCTATGCAAATGCATATGCAATATGTATAACTTGAATAAGTAATAAATACAGAAACAATATGTTTAACAATATGTAAATGGGTAGCTACATTTATTTTACATTACATTAACATTTATACGGTCTTTGGCCCTTTGAGGGCAACCATAATGCTGATGTGGCCCTCTGTGAAAATGAGTTTGACACCCCTGTTCTAACCCAACATCTGCGTACGAGGAACCCCAAGGAGACCTCTCACCCCCCTCCAGTGTTACCTGGACGGGCGGCGGACATGTCTCCACCGGGGCGTCGAACAAGAACCCGTCCGCTTCTACCATGTAGTCCTCTGTTTCCATCGGCCATGGAGAATCAGACGCATCCTCATCCGGCTCCAGCAACTCACCAAAACCAGGCCGTTCGCGTCTAGCCACCATCTTGCGACGGGAGCGAGCCGACGCAAAAAGTTTGCGTCTCAAATCCTCCGCCACCAGAGGAGCCGGCCGCCCAACAGCGGACGACTCTCCGGAGGCAAAGGAACCAGAGCCGGAACCAGGCCATCGCACAGGAGACGGCGCTGGTGCACCAGCTCCTTGGAGAGGCAAACTATCTATCGGACACCTACCAGGCGCGGCTGCCGACCACAAAAGAGGCCTCAACCCCGCTCCAAGACGCACAACAGAGGAGGCAATGGAGAACCGCTGGTGAAGGGTGACGTTGCTAGCGCAACCCTCCGAGGTAAACATTATGACTTAGCTTTTTTCTTAAAAAATGTATAAGAGAAAGAAAAAAGCAAGAAAAAATTTAAACACGTAACTCAACTTTCTTCAGCTAACAACCTCGTCAAGTGGGGTATACAACAGGCACTTCCTTGTGGTGAAAGTGAAGAAGGAGGCGAGAAGGTGACCACACACCTGCTTATGAAGGTAAGCGGATAGGGGTGTGGCCAGACGGATGCTGGTATGTAAAGGTACATTGTGGATTTTTTATTCAGTGCTGTGCACGAAGTGAGGTTAGTGCAGAATGACGCTGAGCGGAGCCAGTATGATATAGAACCTTCTGTAGTGTGGTAGTGAAAGGGTTAGCCTTATGTAGTGTGGTAGTGAAAGGTTAACCTTCTGTAGTGTGGTAGTGAAAGTGTTAACTGATCCAATCTTCTCACAAACTCACTAAACCTCACAAACACCAGCAAGGAAAGGCTGCATCAAAATAACTGTTTTGTTTTGTAGTGGCGTTTCTGCCACTCTTCACAAGAAAGAGACTGTTTCCATTCCGTGAAAACCCGCCCTACCCTGCTCTGATTCGCAGACTGTGGGTGGGGGGGGGAGAAACGCTGAATGTGATTGGATCAGAGTAGCCAGACAGACAGGCAGAGCAGCCAGCCGGACAGTGGAGCAGAGAGAGAGGAGACAGCGGAGGATTTAACGAGGCGCGTTAATACATTTGTTTATCTGGCTTACTGCTGCGGATTCAAGCCACGCAATAACAAAGCGCAACATTAAAATAAGGACAGCATTAAGTTGCAATAAATCCACTCGAACGAAATTCTTTCGCTCATAAAATTTGTGACATTCTAAATGTGTTTTAAATAATGTTGTTGAATGACAATACACTCGAGTCGCGTTTTATGATGAAGGTCTTTTTAATATAGACACTGCGTTTGTCACAAGTTACGTTGCTGTAACTTATAAAGTTACGATAAGTGTATTACATTTTCGTTCTCTCTGCTAAGAAAGGAGTGCTTGTGTGTGTTTTTAACACCTTGTTAAGTACCTGTGATAATGCATGACGCACGGACAGACAGACCACATCCAGTGTAAAGCCCTCGGTTGTAGTCTTTCCACAGTATTGAGACCGGACAATCTAACAATAATTACCTCATTTACAAGTTGTATTTAAGTTTGCAAGTAAGGGCAAATAAGGGAATACATTAATGACATTTCAAAGCAGTAAAAAATTCGATTTTCTGAAGTGGCAGACATTTTTTAGTTTCCTGACACTTGTAATTCCCCGGTTTGGTCGCGTCGAGTCATGCTCTGAGTTTCGTAAAAGTCAGTCAAAGCTTACCAAAAGCACGAGCAGTGAACTCCAAGCCCACGTGACTGAACTCAAACTAGAAAGAAACAGACTAAGAAATGACGTAAACTCCATGATCAAAACTGCTAAAACAAATGTCATCAATGACAAAACTGAGGAAAACTAAAATAAACCACGTGAACTTTGGAAATTACTCAATAATCAACTAGGCTGCAGTAAAAAACTTAAAACCAGGTTCTCGAACATAAACATAAAGACGGACAACATGCTCATCACAGACAAGCTGGATGTAGCCAATTACTTAAACACTTTCTTCACAAACATAGCCACAACACTGGTAAACAAACTACCCTCCCACTCAGGGCATTATGGGGTAGAACACATAGTAGCATACTACAAGAACCTAGGCGTCCACAAAGACGACTTCAAACTGGAAATGGTAACTACAGATGAGGTACTCAAAAAACTGAGCGCCCTCCAACCGAACAAGGCCAATGGCCATGACAACATCCCCTCCAAATTCCTCAGAGACTCAGCAGCCGCCATCACCCCAGTCATCACACACATAATAAACCTCTCCATAAAACAGGGACACGTCCCCAAGGACTTAAAAATTGCGAGAGTAACACCCCTGCACAAAAAGGGCAGCAAATTAGACCCAGGCAACTACCGCCCTGTTTCTATTCTTACCTCCATCTCGAAAGTCATGGAAAAAATAGTATACAAACAGGTCGAAAAGTACCTTGCGGAAAAAAATCGAATCTACGAATTCCAATCTGGCTTCAGAACATCCCACTCCACTGACACATGCCTTCTCTATTTGAACGACCACATCAAACAAGAGGTGGACACGGGCAAATACTGTGGCATGGTCATGCTGGACCTACAAAAGGCCTTCGACACTGTCAATCACACCATTCTGATTGACAAGCTAAAAGCAATTGGTTTTGATAGTGTTGTATATTCACAACATGAATATCCATTAATTACAGCACAGTAGTGAGGTTGTTAACTAGAGGAAGGGAAAGATCACAGTGTGATAGAAACAATGGTCCTCATCTGGGCTCCCAAATTTAGCCAGTAGAGAATAAGTTGTATACAGCCAGACAACCGGTAGCTATGGTCCAATATTCATTTAATTGCAGCGTGGGCCGAGATTGGAATAATGCATTGGTTACACACAGGACACTTCAAACACAATACATGATTTGTACAAAAGGATCTGATGCAGGTAAATTACAATAGCCCTCGTTGGCTTTTTACATCAAAAGACAGTATTGTACATACATTTTAGTCATGTTATGTTAATGAAATAAGACCATAGTACTCTCTGTCACCACATGATAAACCTGGGCCTAAGATAGGCATTTTATCACATTATTCCATATACAGTTTCTACTCACATAGGGACAAAGTAGACCATGGTCTTGGTGATGGTGGAGGACGCAGACTCAGACCCCCTGGTAACGGTGTGTGGCGGGTGTCCTGAGCTGGCCTGGCCTTCCTCACCAAAACCCACTGTTTTATACTTATAGATTTCATGACCTCACTTTTCTTAACCTAGTTCCACCAATCACCAGTATCTAAACACAGGCAGTCCTCATTTGGTGTCTCCTGGTCGTATGTGTCTGTAACAGCCATGGGTAGCCCCCTCCTTTTTGGCCAGAGGGGGGGTTTGGACTGTGGCCTCCTTTGAATGAATCACTCATGTTAACATTCCTTCTATTTGGTTCTTCTTTGTAAGTTACTTTCTAATAGGTTACTATACTCTTGTTTTATTATTCCAACCTTGTTTTTCATTCTAAACTAATATAATGCAATTATGTTTCCTGTGACCTCTAATCTTGGTTAGACAACTGTCTTTACTGCTGTAGTCACCGTTTTTCTGTGGTGTGTGACTGAGTAAACAATGTCGTCATGAGAGGTGTCGCCTGGTGATTTTCAACATGATGAGGTCTGGTGTCTTCTGCCTTAATAGTGTTTGTGTTGATATAATATTAACCCAGTATATTCAGTGCGTCTTAGGTTAATACTATTCAGTTCACAAGAGCCATCCTAAAAAACCCCATCTACCAAACTGGCACTTTGTATTTTCTGAATCTATTATTGCAACCACATTCTTACAGAGGCATTTCCGCTGTTTGGTCCATTCTTGCTGTGCTCAACTGTCACCTCTCTAGGTGTTCGGTTTCCTGGGGGGGTTTGGAATGGCTGCTTGTTCCATCACTCTGAGAGTCTTTGTGTGATGAACTATTTACCATCACTACAGATACTTTCAGTTTTCTGGGTTAATCTAACATTTTTGATTATGAAATCATGAAATTATGAAGTCAAGGTTACCACAGCTCCTCCCTTTGACATTTTACTAATGTCATATTACAATTATCTTGACTTAATTTCTATACATACTAGCCATCCAATTTAACATAATAACAAAAATCATAAAAATTTGAATTTTTCTCAATTTTTCTTCTCAATTTTTTCCATTCTTCTTTGGTCCATCTTCAATTTTTGCCTTCTTGTCTTCTTCTTTTCTTAGTTCCCGCATTTCCCCTGACTATGGCCCCTCCCGGGAATCCTGGTGACCCATTCATCCAGATCCCTATTTAAACTATTCTGCCTTAAATGAAACAGTGTTTACCACTGTCTCATCAGGTCTCGTTCTTCTGGGCACGTTGAATATGCTAAAAACAATTAAAACAATTTAATCTAAACATTTATACATTTAAAGTCTAATCAATCACAATTTTTTAAAATTACAGTATCCGTTTACATGATCTGAGGGGAGACAAGATCCATTAGTATCACAATATTTTCATTTTACATTCATTCTCTGAAATAATCTCTTCTTCCTGCTAATTTTTTCTTTAAGATAGTACAATCACGTCTGCACATTTAACTAATTGCTTCCCACCTATCCTCCCCCCTTTTATGACACACAACGGTCATAAACCTGTCACTTCTTGTTCCCTCAGCTCAGTTTCGGCAGAGGAAAGCAGAATTTCAACGAAAATTTTCTTTTATCCATACTCCTCACCCTGGCCATATCCTCACTTATGTGAATGCATCTATATCTGACCCTGCGTTGTGTAATTTATCCGCCCCTTGCCTGCGCATTTTACCAAATCAATGTGCACAGGACAAAGCCCATCAGTATCTATACAGTCTCGTCCCCTGTCCCCTGCAGCCCAACCACAACTCCCCAGAGAATCTTGTTTACACACTGTCAGCTCAGTCTTCAGACTGGCCCCGCCCCCCCCCAGGCCAGGTCATCCCAGGTCCAGTCATCGATTATCTCATGACAACCCGTCGTCAGATGATTATAGCATGGAAGTTCCTCCAAACCACATCTGTTCAGTTTTTACAACCTGGCCCCACCCGCATGGGGTTTGTACAGGCAGGGGTCTCTGTGTACAAGAATTCTCTCACCTTCATTGGACTGCAGAGTAACAGGGAAAAATGAAATCCTACGTCACTGCTTCTAATGAAATGTATTCATGTGTCTCCCAGCGTTGCTCTGCCTTTCCCCTCCCTTTTCTGAGCTGTTGAAGACACAAGCACAGAGCAAATCTTTTTACACAATATGTCAACTCAATAAGGGAAGCCATCAATTCCATATGCAAATCGTGGTGGCACTACTTAACTGTCATTGATTTGATCCAATGCATCTCCTCTCCCGGCAGTCCTCTCCCCAGATCATTAACAAACATTTGAGAAGAAAAAGAGAAAAAAAAATCAAACAATTAACCAAATATTCAAATATAACACATCCTCCGACCACATGCCTTGCAATTCCTACATGTGAGACTATCAACCACATGCCTTGCAATTTTTACATGTTAGACTATCATCCATACCTAAAACAGCAAATCAATGAAATAAAATAACAAACAGGTCTTCCAAAACCATCCATCTACCTTCATCATCAATTCTCACACACACCCTCAATTGGAACAGCATCCTGTCCCTGAGACTCGACACCTCTTAAGTCAGCACAATCACCCCTACTGGTCCCTATTCAAACACCTTTCAGTCCACACAACTACAGATCAAAACACTTAGAAAATAAATTTAAAAATGTACATTCACGCTCACTCATACATACAAAAATCAAACCTAAAATAATATGACATAAAATAAACACTTTCATCCAATTCCTCATTGTCACAACCCATTCAACCCTGAACATCAGAGTTCTTAGAAAAGAAATAAAATCCAAAGCCAATATCCTCTCTTATTCTCAGCCACACAGATCATTTCAACCTCATCCTTCATACTATAAACATATACTTCCACCACACTCGTTAATCATTTCACATTCTTGACAAACAAAGGTTAGTTTGCATCTCCCTCTTCTGCTCTGCTCTCAACCTTTGGCTAATCCAGTACACTCTTTCTCACCATACAGTCCTCACTGTCTCTCCTACTCCTCACATCAGGCTACACTCATTATCAGTCCAATACCATCTCTTCTTTATCCCTGCACTCAAAAAGGTCTAGCAGAACCTCTTTTTCAACCTGTAGACACCCAGCCTGCTAGAACTGGTTATCTCCAGGTTATTCCTTCAATCAAACAGGCCGCCCTAATCAAATGTAAATAACCTCATCTGATTCGGCTCCTATTCAACAGTCTCCTACCCTCTTCTCAAATTAGCCGCTCTCTGTCTCAACCTCTCCCCCGTCGTAAAAATAGCTGTCATCACTTTACAACTGTCTTCTGCATCTTCACCTCTGACCTCTACTTCCCCTGCTTCTAACTGCCTAGCACCATTCCGTCTCCCTGTTTGCAGCTGTACAACTGTACACTCCTATCTTCACCTCTGTGACCTCTCTCCTGTTGCGTCCAGTCTCACTCCCTGCTTGGCCCCCCTCGGGCCGTTTACTGCTTAGTAAAGATAGCCCGGGTCACTCTCTATGAGTTCCCGTGACCTAAAATAAATCTCTTTACCCCATGACCCCCCTGAAATTCAACAAAAGGTTAGTCATTACACACACAAATCATTTATAATAACTGCTAAAACACAATCTTACATCAAAACAGCTACTAAACAAACCCCCTGTCACTATTATCCCACTGTCAACAAGCCTACCTCTAAAGATTTGCAGCAACATTATTCCAACAGTGTACCAAACTAACATCTTAACATCAATGTATTTCCTATACAAGCATTTTCATTTTATCAAGCTATATTTTAAACTCCAGTCAAACACAACATCATTATCCTAAGCTCACAATTGTACATGTCACACAGATTAAAACAATTACTTTTTTAACACAACATCATCTAAGTAATAAAATTAAAACCTATCTACCCCCCTCGGTAAGGGCATACCCCTGTGTAAAACAACCTTGCTTCCCCCACAGACTTAATGTATATATTTTGTTCCCACTTTTAAATGATACATTTACCCAGAGTAGTTAAATTGTGTGTCTAACTTGGTCACAGGCAAACGAAATCATTCCCTTAATATAGACTCACTGCAATGTTTTGCAGTATAAACCCCAAATTGATTTCCTCCCCTAACGACTATCTCCCATAATCTACAACATCACACATGTACACACTTGTTTTGTGCAGTGCACACAGTATTTCCCTTCTCAATAAATAGCCACTGATAAGGTTAGTTTTGTGAAATTTTAACCCATTACCGGCAACGTCCATCAACTCATCATACATGTACATTATAGTGGTTAGTTCTCCTTCTTCCTCCTACCATACACACGTGACAAACCGATCCTACTGCATTCTACTTTGTAGAACATTTTTCCCATTTCAATTATTTCTCCCAAACTACCGTTTATCTGTGTATTATGTATGCAATATAAGTTATGATGTATTTAAAACGGGTGAACAATTCCATGTTTTCCACTGTACTATTTTTAATCTTTTACTCTCATTCCCCCCTGGTTAAAAATATACCCCTATGTATCAAAGACAACAACACAACCTACTACACTCCGACAACGTCCACAACCTATCCTCAACTTCCTCCCTTAAACCAACCACTGATAAGTCACCCATCTCTACCCCGCGTACACAAATACAATGCACAATATACAAATATAACCATAATACATAATATAGAATATCCTCTCACCCGTTATTCCTGTCCCCTGAGCGAATTATGAATTACGAACGCATTGATCCACGTTGTATCGCGCATGCGCAGTAGCGTCACCATAACGTTGCAACGACAACTAAAATCTGCCACGACATTCATAAAAATGGCACGACATCCTACCGCGTCCAATACTACTCCCAAAACACCATTTCTCATACTCTAATCATCCCATATGTCGCCCGCAAACTCACAAAACCGCCGCATGCAAGCTAATAGCCTAGCCAGCTCCACGCGAGGTTCCATGCGATCCCGGAAGCCCCAAGTTATGCCACGTTCAAGATCCGTACATCCATTCACTCCGCCCAGTACCAATCTAACAATAAACAACTTACACATGTCTAAATACCCACTTTAAAAGAACAAACTATTGTAAAAGAATTTAAAAACATTCTCATATACCAACGCCGTTACACAGATCAACATTAATCATTTCTCCTACCCTTCTCTCCGCCTGGTCGCACGCGCCGTGAACGCTACACACTCTCCATTCAACACCATGACGTCATCCTCATGCGACTTCTTTCATTCACCATGACTAACCATGACGTCATCATCCTGCGACTTCTGTCATTCACGTTACTCTTGTACACAATTTCTATCGCATCATATACAACCACTAAAACGACCCCAATCACTGCAACGAACGCATCGACTCGCCTTCTAACAACAATTTCTCTCACAGCGTTTCGCAAATGTCTTCACAACGGCGCTCTAACATCTCTAGAATACCGCATCTTCTCCGCCAAGCTAAACCAGTTAGCTCCAACCTCCAATACGATTTGCTCCAGACTAGTATCGATCCGATCCACGTCAAAACGTAACAACCTTCGTCAAGCTTGCTACTGATCACATACAATTTACACAAATACACAAATACACAAATACAAACAAACCGAGACATCGATTACATGGCGCAACGCTATTAACCCTGGATTCTTGTGTAAGCCGACTTCTCATCTAAAAAATGATCACTGAACATACACTACACTACATTCTTTCCTTAAATATTTTACCTAAACTAAACCCTACACTACACTCCGTTCTCTGTTCTCTTCGTGGAACCAGGCTACCCCCGTACTACCCCGGTTCTCTTATTCTACTCTACACTCCGTTCTCTGTTCTCTTCGTGGAACCAGGCTACCCCCGTACTACCCCGGTTTTTCCTCTCATTAAACTCCCTATTCTCTTTTCTCTTCGTGGAACCAGGCTACCCCTGAACTTCACCACGGAACTTTTATTCTACTCTTTAAGATCCGACTACGTCTCTTTACCCTTCTTATGAACCACTACGTCACGCACAGTCCCACTTCCCGCTATCTGTGACTAATCTCCGTTCTACTGCTCCTACGCCGGACCCCTCAAATATGACTAATAACTCTTCGTCGGCTGCCGCTCTTATATAATCAAAAAAAAAATTCGCATTCACTGTAATACAACTCAAAATAAGCAGGTTCAGTTTTGGACATCCTAATCTAACATCACCACCAGTCCTGTAAGCAAACAATACACATATCCACCCTGGGCCCTACTGTGGCTATACACGACCATCAATATTCCTATTCACCCCATGTCTCTCTCATCCTCCAGACAGCCTCTCACTGTACTGCAAATTTCCAACTTCCCGGTTCTTTTTCTGCATGCTCATTATGTGAACAAATCAGAACGGGTCTTAAAAACGGCACTAACTGTTGTATATTCACAACATGAATATCCATTAATTACAGCACAGTAGTGAGGTTGTTAACTAGAGGAAGGGAAAGATCACAGTGTGATAGAAACAATGGTCCTCATCTGGGCTCCCAAATTTAGCCAGTAGAGAATAAGTTGTATACAGCCAGACAACCGGTAGCTATGGTCCAATATTCATTTAATTGCAGCGTGGGCCGAGATTGGAATAATGCATTGGTTACACACAGGACACTTCAAACACAATACATGATTTGTACAAAAGGATCTGATGCAGGTAAATTACAATAGCCCTCGTTGGCTTTTTACATCAAAAGACAGTATTGTACATACATTTTAGTCATGTTATGTTAATGAAATAAGACCATAGTTTTCTCTGTCACCACATGATAAACCTGGGCCTAAGATAGGCATCTTACTCTATTTATCACAAACAGTTATTATTCCATATAGTTTACTCACATAGGGACAAAGTAGAAACCATGGTCGGTGGTGGGTGATGGAGGACGCAGACTCAGACCCCCTGAAATAACGGTGTGTGGCGGGTGTCCTGAGCTGGCCTGGCCTTCCTCACCAAAACCCACTGTTTTATACTTATAGATTTCATGACCTCACTTTTCTTAACCTAGTTCCACCAATCACCAGTATCTAAACACAGGCAGTCCTCATTTGGTGTCTCCTGGTCGTATGTGTCTGTAACAGCCATGGGTAGCCCCCTCCTTTTTGGCCAGAGGGGGGGTTTGGACTGTGGCCTCCTTTGAATGAATCACTCATGTTAACATTCCTTCTATTTGGTTCTTCTTTGTAAGTTACTTTCTAATAGGTTACTATACTCTTGTTTTATTATTCCAACCTTGTTTTTCATTCTAAACTAATATAATGCAATTATGTTTCCTGTGACCTCTAATCTTGGTTAGACAACTGTCTTTACTGCTGTAGTCACCGTTTTTCTGTGGTGTGTGACTGAGTAAACAATGTCGTCATGAGAGGTGTCGCCTGGTGATTTTCAACATGATGAGGTCTGGTGTCTTCTGCCTTAATAGTGTTTGTGTTGATATAATATTAACCCAGTATATTCAGTGCGTCTTAGGTTAATACTATTCAGTTCACAAGAGCCATCCTAAAAAACCCCATCTACCAAACTGGCACTTTGTATTTTCTGAATCTATTATTGCAACCACATTCTTACAGAGGCATTTCCGCTGTTTGGTCCATTCTTGCTGTGCTCAACTGTCACCTCTCTAGGTGTTCGGTTTCCTGGGGGGGTTTGGAATGGCTGCTTGTTCCATCACTCTGAGAGTCTTTGTGTGATGAACTATTTACCATCACTACAGATACTTTCAGTTTTCTGGGTTAATCTAACATTTTTGATTATGAAATCATGAAATTATGAAGTCAAGGTTACCACAATAGTCTATCAGTGAGCTGGATACAATCCTACCTGGAGGGGAGAGAACAGATGGTGGAGGTAAACGGTACCCTACCCCCCCCCCCCCCCCAGTGAGCTGTGGTGTTCCACAAGGAAGCATACTAGGACTGCTACTGTTCCTAATTTATGCAAATGACATGTCGTCAGCCTGTGACTGCAACTTGTTCCTGTTTGCGGACGACTCAGCCCTGCTGGTCTCCGACAAGAACAAGTTACAGGTTGAAAAAACCCTCAGCTCGGAACTAGGCAAAATCTGCATATGGCTCGCCGATAACAAACTATCTTTACACATGGGCAAAACAGAGTCCATTCTCTTCGGTTCAAATAACAAACTCAGCAAGACCGACGGCATCTCAGTTACAGTGGGTGACAATATTGTCACAAGGAAATATGAAATTACCTACCTGGGTTCCATCCTAGAGGCTAATCTTTCCTGTGACAAAATGGCATCCAATGTAATAAAAAAAGTCAACGAACAAACTAGATTCTTGTACCGGATCTCCTCTCTGGTAAACAAGAATACCCTGAAGACTCTGGCAGGAGCATTCATTCAAGGGTACTACGACTATGTTTGCACCTCAAAGGCACTAAAAACCAAATTACAAACATCTCAAAACAAACTAGTCAGACTACTGCTTGACCTGACTCCTAGAACCCACCTCACCCCTGCCCACTTTGACAAACTAGGATGGCTTAGAGTAGAGGACAGAGTACAGCAACTTGCAATGGGCCTGGTCTACAAGATACACTACACAACCAAGGTACCCATGTACATGTCAAAATACTTCCCAAAGGTCAGTGAATACCACAATCACAACACCAGAGGGAGCTCCACAAATCATGTTAAACCCAGATTTGGCTCAAACAAGGGACTAAACACGTTTCGCAATTATGCCACATCAATGTGGAACGCCCTACCCAAAGCTGTAAAATAATGTGAATCACTACCCACTTTCAAAAACACTCTCAAAGAACACCTACGGGAGACTGCAATTCGAAACTGGCCTCTACAAATGCCCTAACCCAGTTGTACAGTAAATTACCAAGTATGGCTTTGTCAGTATTCCAATGTACAGTGTACAGTGTCCCCCACCAACCCCCCCCAATGTACAGTCCCCCCCCCCCCCCCACCCACCAAATCCCCACCCCACCTACCCAACCTCCTCCAATGTACAGTTTCTACGTCAAATGTATATACACTCTTTTCTGTACACTTTTTGTATCACAAACAGTACTGTATTTGCAAATCTGGTATGTCATAAATGTATAGATGTAGCAGTACTGTCTATCTGTATGTCGTGTGTGTCATATATGTTATGATGAATTGAAAATGGGGGACCCTGATGTAAACAAGACGAAAGTCTTTCTCTGGTCTGCATCCCCTTAACAATTGTATGTATTGAGCTGTATCCCATTCTGCAATCTGTTAATACACTTTTCAATCAATCAATCAATCAATCAATCAATCAATCAATCAATCAATCAATCAATCAATCAATCAATCAATAAATAAATCAATTAATCACCTGTAGCACTGTCTGTCTCAGCTGGTCTATCCCTGGCCACTCCTGTTTGTAGCTCACCTGTATCACTGTCTGCAGCAGCTGGTCTATCCCTGGCCACTCCTGTTTGTAGCTCACCTGTATCACTGTCTGCAGCAGCTGGTCTATCCCTGGCCACTTCTGTTTGTAGCTCACCTGTATCACTGTCTGTCTCAGCTGGTCTATCCCTGGCCACTCCTGTTTGTAGCTCACCTGTAGCACTGTCTGCAGCAGCTGGTCTATCCCTGGCCACTCCTGTTTGTAGCTCACCTGTAGCACTGTCTGCAGCAGCTGGTCTATCCCTGGCCACTCCTGTTTGTAGCTCACCTGTAGCACTGTCTGCAGCAGCTGGTCTATCCCTGGCCACTCCTGTTTGTAGCTCACCTGTATCACTGTCTGTCTCAGCTGGTCTATCCCTGGCCACTTCTGTTTGTAGCTCACCTGTATCACTGTCTGCAGCAGCTGGTCTATCCCTGGCCACTCCTGTTTGTAGCTCACCTGTAGCACTGTCTGCAGCAGCTGGTCTATCCCTGGCCACTCCTGTTTGTAGCTCACCTGTATCACTGTCTGCAGCAGCTGGTTTATCCCTGGCCACTCCTGTTTGTAGCTCACCTGTATCACTGTCTGCAGCAGCTGGTTTATCCCTGGCCACTCCTGTTTGTAGCTCACCTGCAGCACAGTCTGTCTCAGCTGGTCTATCCCTGGCCACTCCTGTTTGTAGCTCACCTGCAGCACAGTCTGTCTCAGCTGGTCTATCCCTGGCCACTCCTGTTTGTAGCTCACCTGCAGCACAGTCTGTCTCAGCTGGTCTATCCCTGGCCACTTCTGTCTGTTCCTCACCACTAACATCTAAAACCACAGTCTCATTATTTGACGCTTCTTTCGACGCTTCTTTACCAGCCTCTCCTTGCCCACTAGTTCCCTCTCCAGGGTCAGCATGCGCCTCCTGAGCATGCTTCTTAGGGCATGCTTTAATTACATGTCCCCCCCCCCCCACACCCAAAACACTTCATGGTCTCTGATGATGCATACAATACATAATCAAAGTCTTCCACTTTAACATGGAATCTCATGTTGAACTCATCATTCCTGTTATTCAGAATCATATATAAAAACCGTCTATGAGAAACAACATGCTTCAGCAAAGGTGTTTTACACCCTGTAAGCACCTTCTTAACACATCCACCGCCATTCACGTTGTAACACGTTATTGCCCGCCATGCTTTGACCGCCAGATCTCGCTGTACAACGTTATTGAGATCAATATATCTTTTTTTCACCATGGCATTCATAATTCATATATACACCTCCGACCCTGCGGCTGGACCCTACGGCTCAATACAATGACGGCTCAATACCGCCGGATGGTCGGGCAAGTTACAGTCGACCAACAGGAAGTGGTGGGGTGTGCGTCGATTAAATTCATCCGGCCGTCAGACATCGTTGCAGGACTCGCGACAGACATTATGTACATAATGGATCGCTTTATAAACTTAATAATCGATATGATTTCGGCGTTTATTGCGACATACAAACCGGAAATGGACCCAGGCGATCGACGTCCTATACTTGGGATATTTCACCGCCAGTCTCTTTGATGCACGGTAAGAGGACGCTAACGTTATTTTCAGCCCAATTGTTTATTCATTTCACTGCAAACCGATCTGATCAATATATCACCCATACTACATAAAGCATTTACTGACGATCACGGAAGTATAAACGACCCCCCCCCCCTTTCATCTGCGCATGATGACGCATAACGTATACGATCATGTACAGTTGAATTTTTTTAATATAGCGTGTCTAGGGAATAGACGGCAATCGATAATCTATATATGTGTTTAGGCCTATAGCTCACGTTCTAGGAATTACTGCAGAAAACGATAAAAACATACTTATATTCTAGAAGGTATTTTTGTATGAATATATGAATGAAAAAGTATAACGTTCCTACATCCTGAACGATAGATAATCGATGTTGAATGGGCCATAGTAATGTCAATATAGCAATACAATTTAAAAAGTTATAGCCCTGCAAAGAAGGTGAACATCTCCATAGGCTTACAGTGGTGGCAGACTGGCTATATTGATGGATATAAGTAATGGCAGGGAATGTGTTAATGGGAGAGACTATCTTTCCATGTCTGGACAGCTCTTTTATCAGAAACTCATCAGAGATGAATGGTGGTACATTAGTGATTTTAATGGACGGTTGCGCAAGTGGCAACACGGGAACGTGCAGGTCCCGAACAATAATACCGCGTACGATTGCCTCATTAACCTTCTCAACTCGGTCTAGAAAAATAACCACAGCGCTATTCATTTTCCCTGCAGATTTAATACTGTTGTAACCAACAACTTTACCTACCGCTAAACTAACCTCTTCAACTGAGCAGGGAAACACGGTGCCAACGTTGATACCATGTCTCCTGCTCAGTTTGTTCAATTCAGCCACGCTGCGCGCCGATACGCCTGCTATACCGACCAGCCAAGACGCCGGTCGGCAGAGACAAACGGACTGAGAACAAAACTCTAACTCTGTTTAACACAACAACAACACACACAGCAACCTAACAATAAATAAGCAACACTCTAATTCATAATATTAAACACAAAACAATTAGAAAAAGTTTAGAAAATTTCACTCACTCGCTCAAACACACGCATGCGCACAGAGAGAGAGAGAGAGAGAGAGAGAGAGAGAGAGAGAGAGAGAGAGAGAGAGAGAGAGAGAGAGGAGAGAGAGAGAAGGAGGGAGAAAGAGAGAGAGAGAGAAGGGGGGAGAAAGAGATGGAGGGAGAGAGAGAGAGAGAGAGAGAGAGAGAGAAGGAGGGAGAAGGAGGGAGAGAGAGAGGGGGAGAGAGAGAGAGAAGGAGGGAGAGAGAGAGAGAGACAGCTGTGACCTTCCCAGACTCACGCATCACCATCTCCACCTTGCTGCCCCGCAGAGACTTTCACCCCAAGACCATCAATAGGGTGAACGCTGACATCACCACAGGATGTGCCTCACTCCCAAATGTACACATTGCACATCATATATCCATAACGCCTGAGCACCTGTACGACCACTCCCACTTAAAAAAGCAGGCAGTGGGCATGTTTACAAAAACACTAAAAGATGTGGCACTGGGCCGTCAAAGCATCCATCTTACACCAGCCAGAGGACCTCCCAGGAACCCCCACTACGCCTCAGACCCCACCAGGAGCCAGAGGACCTCCCAGGAGCCCCCACTACGCCTCAGACCCCACCAGGAGCCAGAGGACCTCCCAGGAGCCCCCACTACACCTCAGACCCCACCAGGAGCCAGAGGACCTCCCAGGAGCCCCCACTACGCCTCAGACCCCACCAGGAGCCAGAGGACCTCCCAGGAGCCCCCACTACGCCTCAGACCCCACCAGGAGCCAGAGGACCTCCCAGGAACCCCCACTACGCCTCAGACCCCACCAGGAGCCAGAGGACCTCCCAGGAGCCCCCACTACGCCTCAGACCCCACCAGGAGCCAGAGGACCTCCCAGGAGCCCCCACTACGCCTCAGACCCCACCAGGAGCCAGAGGACCTCCCAGGAGCCCCCACTACGCCTCAGACCCCACCAGGAGCCAGAGGACCTCCCAGGAGCCCCCACTACGCCTCAGACCCCACCAGGAGCCAAAGACCTCCCAGGAGCCCCACTACGCCTCAGACCCCACCAGGAGCCAGAGGACCTCCCAGGAGCCCCCACTACGCCTCAGACCCCACCAGGAGCCAAAGACCTCCCAGACATCCATCCAGACCCAGCGCACCCCACAGACCCCCCGCTTCACCAGAACATCACCAGCTCCAGCACCACAACCAGACTGGCCCTGGCCCAGGCTACTACCCCTCAACAAACCAGAGACTCTACCAGAACCAAGAGCCTGGCCCTCGGCCCCTTCCCAGCCCACAGCATGCAGAACCACACCAGGCCCCACGCAGCTACGCAGAGGCCCTCCAAGGAAGAGTGAACTCTGAAGGAATGAGTGAGATTAAACAGCTCCTCCAGTACATCTGCACTAAGCTGAACTAGTCTCATAATACACACACACACACACACACACACACACACACACACACACACACACACACACACACACACACACACACACACACACACACACACACACACACACACACACACACACACACACACACACACACACACACACACACACACACACACACACACACACACACACACACACACACACACACAGACACACACACACAGACACACACACACACACGCACACACACACACACACACACACACACACACACACACACACACACACACACACACACACACACAAAAATGCATGTGGAACATCCAGGGCCTGAAGTCTTCAACCTTTGGGCTGAAGAGTTTAGCCCCAGAACTCAAAACAAATCTTAAAGATGTCGACAGTAGCTCACCGCGTATCTCGGCGCTATTTCGGCGTCGGGGACAACTGTGCACGTCACGGATCTGGGGTACACGAGTTCGACTCCCGGACTCGCCGTATTTTCTCTGAGTGTCTTCCCCTACTCTATATCCCATTCAACCTGTTTCTGTCGGTCATGCTTGACCAGAAAAAGCGATAAACGCTAAAAAGAACCAGCTGTCTGGTCAAAGTAAAAAAAAATAAAAATAAAAAAAAAAAATGTCGACATCATTATTCTACCGGAGACATGGTGTAAAGCTGACACTATCACCCACTGCCCCAACGATTATAGAGAAATAATAGTACCATCTCAGAAACACAGCAACATTAATAGAGGTAGAGGATCAGGAGGATTAATCATTTGTATAAATCTGATCTACATCATCAAATTGACCCCCTAAAAATGGGCAAATATTACATATGGTTAAAAACTAAAGAAAGAGCTCCTATTAACAGAAAAGGATTTGTTTATTTGTGCAATATATATCCCCCCCTCCGAATCCCCTATTTTCTCAGAGGACATTTGCCCTACCCTTGAGACAGAGACATGCCATTTCCAGGCCCAGGGAAATGTGCTCATCTGTGGGGACACCACGCACGCACAGGAACACTTGCTGACCTCACAGATCCACAAGGAGACATTTACATCTCAAATGAAAATGTCTCTCACACTTTCACTCTCCCCACAGGAGCAATAGTGAGCAGGTCATCAACAGGAGTGGAAGAGACCTCCTGCAGCTCTGTCAGAGCCTCAGTCTGTACTTGTCAACGGTAGGGTTCGGGGGGACAGCCTAGGTAGATTCACCTACTGCTCACCTCTGGCCACAGTACTGTATTATATGATCACAGACCTTGACCCTTCCTCCCTCAGCTCATTCACTGTGAAACCACTAACCCTCTGTCTGATCACAGCCAATTACACAAACACAAAACAGTAAGCTGTACAATATCAGAAATTCATACAGATGGACCAAAACAGTGCAGAACAATACCAGAAAGCAACTCATACCCCAAGAATCCAAACACTTTTGGATAACTTTCTGGACTCCACATACTCTCACAGTAAAGAAAGCCTCAACCTAGCAGTAAACAATATTAACAATATATACAGACAAACAGCAAAGGAGGCACAACTGAAATTTACTACAAACAAACCAAAAACTGCAACAAAAAACAGCTGGTTTGATACAGACTGTAAAATCATTAGGAAAAAAACTTGAATGCTATCAAATCAAAAACACAGAGACCCCAATAATGCTGATGTACGCTTTCTCTACTGTGAGACCCTAAAACTCTACCCTAAAACTCTACAAACGTACACTCAGAACCAAAAAACAACAATATGACAAACAGCAACTGACACTAATTGAGGAGGCAATCAATACAAACAACTTTTGGCAACATTGGAAACACATAACAAACCACAAAAACAGGAATTGGCTATACAGAACAGTGATATATGGACAACCCATTTTAAAACACTATACCACACTGTTCAAATTGATGGAAACACAGAACAATCTCAAATTCTTGATAAATTGACTAAATTGGAGCTTGCCATAAAAGACAATCAAAACCCATTAGACTCCCCAATTATTGAGCAGGAACTGCTTAAGAAACTACAAACTCTTAAATCTAAAAAGGTTTGTGGACCTGATGGCATCTTGAATGAGATGATGAAAAATATGAACAAGAAATTCCAATTGGCTATATTAAAACTATTCAATTTGGTCCTGAGTGTAGGATATTTTCCTGACATCTGGAATCACGGACTCATAACCCCAATCTATAAAAGCGGAGACAAATTTGACCCCTAATAACTACAGAGGCATCTGTGTGAACAGTAATCTGGGGAAGGTTTTCTGTAGTATTATGAATACCAGACTTTTAAACTTCCTTACCAAGCACAATGTCTTGAATAAAAGCCAAATTGGATTTATACCAAAACACAGCACAACCGATCATATTTACACCCTATATACCCTAATTGATAAACATATAAACCAAAATAAAACCAAAATATATGCCTGTTTTATTGACTTCCAAAAGGCTTTTGATTCTATTTGGCATACAGGACTGTTCTATAAAGTTATAGAGAGTGGTGTAGGGGGTAACACATATGATATTATTAAATCAATGTACTGCAACCTCAGCCTGGCACTCTTCAATATCTATATTAATGAATTGGCTAATATACTAGAAAAGTCCTCTGCCCCCGGTGTAAGTCTCCACAATCGGGAAGTGAAATGCCTGCTCTTTGCAGATGACCTGGTTGTGTTGTCCCCCACAGCAGACGGCCTACAGCAGAGCCTGGACCTGCTAGAGCATTACTGTCAGACCTGGGCCCTGGCAGTAAACCCCAAAAAGACCAAAATAATGATATTCCAAAAAAGATCCAGATCTCAGGACGTCCTACCAAGTTCTCAATTGGTACAAAACATGTAGAGTACTGCACACATTACACCTATTTAGGCCTAAAACTAAGTTCAACTGGACATTTTAAGGAAGCAGTCAATGAGCTGAGAGGGAAATGCCATAAAAAGAAATATACAAACAGAAATACCAATTCGAATCTGGTTAAAATTAATTGAATGTGTTATTGAACCAATTGCACTCTATGGCAGTGAGGTGTGGGGTCCACTTACAAAACAAGACTTTACCCAATGGGACAAACACCCCATTGAGCCCCTGCATGCAGAGTTCTGTAAGATTATCCTACATGTCCAGAGGAAAACTACAAACAATGCATGCAGGGCAGAATTAGGCCGTTACCCACTAATACTAAAAATACAAAAAAGAGCAATTAACTTTTGGACACACCTAAAACGAAGTGACCCCCTCTCGTACCATTATCAAGCCATGCAGTGCCAAGAGCTGAGGAGCATCAGGAACCCCCTTACCCAGCTGGTCCTGAGGCTGAGTCCACAAACCTGCTCTCTTAACACACCTCAGGAACAGAACACATCACCAATCAGAATAAATCAAATTACTACACAGCTAAAACAAAACTACATCACCTATTGGAAAACACAAACAAAAGCACAGAGCAAAATGCAGTGCTATCTGGCTCTAAATCGACAGTACACCATAGCAGATTATTTGAGCATGGTGACTGATCAACAACTAAAAAGAACCTTGACAAAATACAGACTGAGTGAGCACAGCCTCGCTGTTGAAAAGGGGAGGCACAGGAAAACCTGGCTTCCTGCAGAGCAAAGGCTGTGCTGTCATTGCATCCTCAGTGAGCCTGAAACTGAGTTGCACTTCCTCACCAAATGTGAAAAATATAAATATATTAGAGAAACGCATTTAAAAAAATTTGAATTAATAAAAAAAGGCTTTCTCGCACTACCAGATACAGAAAAACTACCAGTCCTACTAGGGGAGGACTCAACAAGCTGTGAGCTAGCAGCAGCATATGTTGCTGCCTGCCACAAACTGAGGGACAGTGAGTGACAGTCACCCGACATGTTTACGCCGTAATACTTGATGTTTTATTTTACGATGATATTTTGTATGTACTTATATCTGTTTGTAATCCATGTTTATGTTTAATATTGCTTTGGCAACATGTAGAAGTACGTCATGCCAATAAAGCCATTTGAATTGAATTTAATTGAATTGAGA